>NC_041359.1:30275683-30415683 GCF_900634415.1 Cottoperca gobio
ATCAGGCTCCACCACAACAGAAGAGGCTCCCTCTGCTCTCAATGAAACCCTGTGGACTATCAGACTTTCTCAAATTAAATTCAAATATACTGCGTGGCAGAAATCAGGTTTTATTACCAGTGAACTGCAGAAAATCGAAAAGCTAAACAGCAGCGAGTGTTTCGTCCTGACGAAGCTGTACTCACCAAACATGGAGGAAGGTTTCATGTCAGCATTATGAAACGTAGGTTTATTCCCCACAGCTGGAGGATTATCAAATGATTGTTGTGGCTTAACTTTAACAACAGCACTCCTGATTACGCTCTATATTAGCTATATTAATATTACTCTATGCACTGTTATTGTAAGATGTAGTTTTATTTTACATCACTAAATAATTCTACCATTTGACTTCTATACTGGCATTATATAATATTATTTTGATATAATATGATGTGTTATATAATGGTATTGCTTTACATTTCTATTACAGTATCATATATATAATATATGTATCAAAGCCCAGTTACTCATGTTCCACACTAAAGTACACATCTGAGATACAACTATATCAACGGTAACATGCTACTCACACATAAATACAGTAATAATCTAGTTATATAATAGTATATAATATAATATATAATAGTATATCACTCTCCATTTTTCTGATCTTTTTGCTGAAGCACTTTTATTTAATGCAGTTTACTTGTTAAGGAGCTTTTACACTATGAGGTGTTGCTTGTACTTAAGTAAATTATCTGAATACTTATTCCACTGCTGGTTATTACTGGATGCTGTATATATACTGTTCATACAGTATATATAACGTGGATATTGTATATATGGCTGCCAGAGTTATATGTTTGTAGTGGAGCTTTCTGATTCTAATAGAAGTTGTTGTTCTTTCTGACTTTCTGTGCTGTAACGTGTAGATTTCCCCGCGGGGATAAATGAGATGTGATTGTACAATTAAATGCCCCACAAGTACACAACATACACATCTGTCATTATAGGCGATGTACAATATATAAAAGTGGTTGTATTTTCTGTGATTATTTTAATTGTGGGGTTCCTCAAAGGTCCATTCTTGGCCCGCTGTTGTTTTACAGTCATTTATATGCTTCCTTATGCGGACGACACGCAGCTGTATGTTCCTCTTAAGTCCAGTAACCGTGACCGTGAGGAAGACTGTTACAGCTTTGTGATATAAAGTGAGGAACAGTTTATGACAGAAGTTAAAGTTAACAAACACGTACACAGACTCCTCCTCGTCACACTCTTCATCAGTGAAACAGAATCAAAGAAGGAGACGCAGCGCGAGTCTCAACATTCAGGATGCAGCGAGAATCCTTCTGGGTTCAGACAGTAAGTCTGTGACATACTGTACAGAATATACTGTACTTACATATTTACATCTTTATAATGTGAGACTTCTCACAAAGCATCAACTGTAGATGATAAATGATCTTGTCGTGGATATTTATCGCTCACAACATTGTGGTATGAAACAGAGGAATCAATAAAGCACAGACACAGATACAGTTGATTAATTATTATTTTGTTGCACAACAAACAATAATAATGAGAACACTACCTGCTTCCAAGCACAACCGCGTAGTGTCCCTCAGACAAAGACAATCTTGCCCCTTATATAGGAGCTGCACCAACCCTGTGGCAACATACATCGATCTACTTCTATTGCCTCAAACTTCATGGCAAAAAGGTAATCTATTCCAGATGCAAAGGTGACCTTCTTATGACCTTTGAGATCATGTTGTCAAAACATATATTTGTTATTTACATGTGGTATGGATTTTTATATAGGGCCCCTTATGTAAACTTAATGAATAAGACATTGTTCATTTCGCTTATCTTAACAATCATTACTGCAGATCACATTCTGTGCTTCTCCTCGTATATTCTGTAATCGTCATCAAACGCTGCCTGGATCATAAAATACTTCCAACACTAACCAGGGTTCCATCTAAATAACCCGATTTCAAGATAAATGGCAAATAAGAATAAATGCCTGCTTCCATTAATGAGGAGAAACCTGGAAAGGGAAACATAATTAAGATATAAAGTTATTATTTGCCCTTTTCTAACTGACATTTAATATTTTAATAATGTTCAAGCTGTACGTGAATGAGGAATTTCACCATTTCTTTACACTCATTAGTCTTCCTTCTAATGTTAAACATTAACATCCTGATTATCCTGCGTACTAACATAATAAAGCATGTTCTCGTCACACTGTAAGTGTAGAAGATGAATCATGCTGGAATCACCCTTCACATGCAGAAGTGCGTCAGCAGCACCTGCTTCAATGCATGAAGATGCAGGTGGTCCCCATATTTCTGTGCAGGGACAAACCCTCATTATCAGCTCCAGTACAAGTGTCCTTGTTAGCGCCGCCCAGTCCGTGTGTCTCGCTCTGATGCTGGCATGCTTTATGAGCGCAGTGAGTCAGGTACAGATGGCGGGCTCACCCCGCGGGTCACTCTCTGTCCCCCTTGGCTTGCCGCAGGGACTCGACAGCAACGCTAATATAAAACACAGCAGTGGTGGCGCTGACAGCAGAGTCCGTGCAGTGCGAAGGCAGCTGTGTGGGGCCGGTCTGTGCGAGGGGGCAGGTACAGGGTTGTTCCAACATCCATACAGCAAGACACAAATCGCCACAACACATCTGCAGGGGGTTAATCGGTCGAGGTGTGGCGGCTAATGGCTCCATGATTACTTGGCCAAAGACTCACTTTCCACCTGAATCTCCTTGAGCAGTTTAAAATGCACACAGGAGCAGCTCTCCTTCACATGTTGTCAGCTCAGTGGTGATGGAGGGTGATGGAGGACAATGGAGGATGATGGAGGGTGATGGAGGATGATGGAGGATGATGGAGGATGATGGAGGATGATGGAGGGTGATGGAGGATGATGGAGGATGATGGAGGGCAGGTCGTCTGAGCTGCTGGAGTTACTGGACTTAAGAGAAACATACAGCTGCGTGTCGTCCACATCACGAAGCATATAAATGACTGTAAAACAACAGCGGGCCAAGAATGGACCTTTGAGGAACCCCACAGTTAAAATAATCACAGAAAATATACCACTTTTATATATTTTACATCGCCTATAATGACGTATGTCGTGTACTCGTGCGGCATTTAATTATTAATTTCACCGGCGAGATCACATCTATAAATACAGATGAGCGAGGCCTGAAGCAGCATCCGCAGCTTTACGCCCATCAGAGACTAATCATGTGGGTCTCCAGTATAATTGATACTAACCACACGTCTCCTCCACTCCTGGGCCTGTTGATTGATGCCTCCACCTACTCCGCCATGTTTGTATAAATAGATCACTTGGATTGGAGTAGTTCCCTGATGCCTGAGCTTCCACCGGGGACATTCCTCATTTAACCGAGAGGAATTAGAATATTACCGCCACTTTAGAGCCAATCCCGAAAACTGATTGTGCCAAACATGATCCTTATTCTGCAGGAGGTGTGCAGCCAGCCAAGGACAGCAGAGATACAGAGACAGAGACAGAGAGAGGAAAAAGGGAGGTCTGATCCCCATCTTCAGCCACCTCACACACACCCACAATGCACCTCTTTTAGAATTTGCATCCTCGCTCAGTGTACTTCCATTTTGAGCTTGCAGCACAGACGTGCAGGAATTCCCTCCATGAGAGAGAAAGAGTGTGCAGCCGTGTTGATTTACCTTCAGACTGCAGGCTCGTCCCTGCAGCCTGAAGGCGTCTAGAGAAGAGAAATGTCATCAGTCTTTGTGCTCGACTTGTTCATTCATCAGCCGGAGTTTGGATGTGCGGTAATGCAACAACTCGTCATTACATTTTATTTTCGTATTACACAGAAGCAATTCATAATTCATGTTTAAGTTTGAGAACAAAAGTTTTGGAATGAGATTCAGCTGGGAGCAAACAAGGGACGCGTTTCAGACGCGGCGGCGGGTTTGTCGTGTGCTTTACTCCTGTGACTCTGTAAACCAATATTATATTCTATGATGATTGAGCTGCGAATAACTGTATTCTATATTCTGTTATTACCGGAGATGCAGTAACGTTTTATATCCGTCGTAAATTAATCTGCACATAATTTCTTTCATTCATTGTTTGGTCTACAAAATATCAGAAAGAAGAACCAAAAAAGTCCCAAACTCAGAAATATGAAGTGTGTGTAATGCAGGAGAGTCGTCTGTACGTGTACAAGTGCACCGCACACAGGATCTGGTGCTGACTGAGCATACCTTTAATATGTGTGTGTGTGTGTGTGTGTGTGTGTGTGTGTGTGTGTGTGTGTGTGTGTGTGTGTGTGTGTGTGTGTGTGTCTGTGTGTGTGTCTGTGTGTTGTGTGTGTCAACTAACAGTCTGAGATAATAATATACAGATTCTTTTTGCCATAGAAATAATGACCAATAATGACCAAATTAATGTTTGTTTCATAAATGTTGATTCTGAAGATGATGTTTGTAAAGCAAATTCTGAATGAGAGTATTTTCTTACATTTTCTTTTTCTTGAGGTTAAAGAAATAATAATTGTTTAAACAATGTTCAGCATCTAGTTGGTTTAGTAAAGACGGAATCACTGGAATCACTTCCTGCTCGTTACTGTTCAAATGAAACTCGCTGATACTTCATCGTCCCTGTTGGGAAATCTTTGTGGTAGTTGTGACGATAAAAGACATAAACACAGATAAACAAGAAACAACTTATCTACACAGTCCACTGTGAGAACCAATCTATCAACACGTGTACTTGATGTTCGACAGCTTACATTTCAGTAATCATCTCTCGTCCAGTCCTGCGACTGTCACGGCCTCACGTTCATCTCATGTTCACCTCACGTTCATCAACACACAGAGACACACAGAGATCCTCCACTTTTCATCCACCTGCAGAACTAAAGACGTTCATCAGCCTCAGCTGCACTTTGTGTTCACTGGTAATTAGCTAATGTTAGCATGCTAAATGCTAAACTCAGATGTGAACAGTGTAAACAGTATACCTGCTGATCATCAGCGTGTTGGCGTGCATTAATACTTTGTTTGTAGTTGTTTTTCCTCGGAGTATGAATGTCGCTGCTACATTTGTTTGTGTCCGTCAGCTAATTAAAATGATTTGTACCTATGAAGCAGAACAGGAAGTATGTTAATGATGTTAATGAACCTCGTCATCACCAGGTGACATCCATCAAAAATGAGAAGTTTGTGCAGTCGAGAGTTTGTTGAATCCGACTTTAAACATTCAAAGTAAGAAGTTCACATTAAACTAGCTCAATGTTCTCGCTTGAGGCTCGTTAGCTGGAGTTTAATTATCCACACAATCACCTGAAGAATGTTTGGCCTGTGATGGACATCTGCTCCGAGACCTCTGCCTCTCAGTTGGTCAGTTAAGAGTTCTTCTTTACGATATTTGTTGTAATATAACAGATGCACGTGTTAAGGTGTGTGCCTCTTTAGAGCTTTAGAGTGAGAAGTAAAAACAAGGTCGTATCTGTGAGTTTGAGCTCCTGTCTGCCGCTTCATGTTCCAACAAGGCACCGATATAACGTGAGCTAGTTAGGCAAGAAGCCCGTCTCTGAACGACGTCTTCATTAGCCAAATGTCTCTCTCTGTCTGTGTCCCTCTCTCTCTATCTCTGTCTCAGGGTTATATGCGTCTCCCGCTCGGGGCCTCTGGTGCCTCCCGGTCCCCGCAGACACTCAGTGGATGATTGGCCATTCAATATTTAATCTGTGTGTCTCAAACTTTGGCAGCGCTGCCTCTGTTGTCTCTGTCTGCAGAGCGGGCCCTCTGCCACGGCCTTCATTGTGAGCGAGAACATAAAGTAGGACAATAAAGAGAGGAAACTTTCCTTTCTGGGTCTCCAGCTCAGTGGAATGTGTAAGAAAGACATGTGTGCGGCTCATTTCGTCGAGTGTTATAACAAGATGAACTTTACTTGCACTTGAATCTACAGTGCGAACAGAAAGCCCTCTGCAGGTTGACCTTCTACAACCTCCGGATACGTTGGAACTCAGTGATGTTTTGTCTTTTTAGTCGTAACTGTCATGTTGCATCCATTCAAAGACACATATGAGCACCAACCAGGATACAAAGCTTTTATTTCTAACCTCCAATAACACGAATCGAAGCATCAAAAGCTGAAAAAGGATGAGTTGCTGCTTCTTCACCCTCAATTATGAACAGCAAGAAAGAGCTTCTGTGTGTTCCTTTGATTCACACTCGCTGATTTCATGCTCAGGAGTTTTTCTGTTGGTCGACTCGCAGGTAGAAAGAGGACAGGCAGAGTTTAGAGGAGATCTCTGTGGAACGCCTCTGGAGACAGGGAAGTAAAGCTTTGTGTTCCTCTGCTCCCTCTGTGTGCGTTATACACAGAACTCTGCAGCAGGTGTGGAACACATTCAACACAGAGTGGAATCAAACAGAATTGACTTGTAACCAGGAGGGAACCTGGCAGGACACTTGGATGAGCGAGTGTCTGCGTGAAGCATTAAGCGAGTTGGTAAAAGCTTCACAGCATGAAACCTTTTGCATTACTTTTACACTTCCTATAACTGGAACACGTTGGGGACACTGACACAGCAGGTATAAAGCACAACTGCTTCCACTGGCAGAACAATAGAGACACTACCGCTGTCTGAACATCTCACACAGACTTCACTAGACCTTTAAAACTCTTCACTAAACCTTGGAAGAGCCTTCATGTGTGTGAGCCTGCTGCAGTAAAGATGTTTTCATTAGACCCGTATAAACTGGATAAAGCCCTCAGAGAGCCACCGGAGAATACGTGCTCTTTACTCCACGTCTATAAATCTATATTTATGTTGCCATGATGTGGCTGGTGGGCAAACACAGAACATATGGTCCGGATAACACTCCTAATCAGTGTGTGTGTGTGTGTGTGTGTGTGTGTGTGTGTGTGTGTGTGTGTGTCTGTGTGTGTCTCTGTGTGTGTGTGTGTTGGGTTTGTGTGTGTGAGATAGAGAGCAACTGGTACTCAGTAAAGATGCTCCAATAAAAGTAAAAGTCTTGCATTCATGTTGCGCAGCAGCGGTGCATCATGGGAAAACATCAGAGTTTCTCCTGCACGCTGTTCGGCTGCCGATAAAGTTTGTCAGCTTGTTGCTCTGAGAACTTAAGATCCAGATGTTGAGGACTAAAATCCTTCATCTTTCAAATATAGAGTTAAAAACACCAAGCTGTAGAAAGTGTCTTAAAACTGTCTGAACATCTCACACAGACTTCACTAGACCTTTAAAACTCTTCACTAAACCTTGGAAGAGCCTTCATGTGTGTGAGCCTGCTGCAGTAAAGATGTTTTCATTAGACCCGTATAAACTGGATAAAGCCCTCAGAGAGCCACCGGAGAATACGTGTTCTTTACTCCACGTCTATAAATCTATATTTATGAAGCTTATGAAGCTTCTGCAGACGCAGACATTGATGTGTTCAATGTGAATGAATGAATGAGTAACTGTGTCCCCTCGTGTTCATCACTATGATGTATGAACTGTATGAACTCTCTAATGAGGTCATTACTTTGGTCAATGAATGTTTTCATTAGCAAATGTTTCTTTGACAAAATAAGAGGTGGGCCTCATGGGAGGCAGAAATATTCACATTTCTCAAAAGATTAAAGGGACAGTTGTGATGTTTGAAGTGCGTCACCTTCAGCACATTTCGAACATGTTCCCCTCGTTGCTGTATGTATAAATCACTCACTCACTGTGTTTATGACCTGTGAACTCTACTTCCTTGTTAAACGCACATTTCAGCAGTACATTGTGTGAAATCCTCGCCCCTGTAGGTGAATCTGACAGAATGGAGTCTTCATCATGTTGTTTTGAATTGTTGTGTTCTTGAGAATACACACTAACTACACACACAGACTACACACACACACACACACACACTCACAGCGTGTCCTCCAGTCTTTTCCCATTTCAACTTGTATCTGCCCTTTCCAACACAGTGATTTAACGCTGTCCAGTTCTCAGCGCTGTGACGATCACAGTACTCTCCTCACACTCCCAGACCATCTCTGCTTTCTGCGCAGCGGCGATGGTCCGGGAGTGTAATCTGTCTCCGCTTTAGCATGCATGACAGGCAGGGGACCAAGCCTAATCTGGCCCGCGATAGCTAGCGAGCTAGCCGCGTCGAGGACGAACTGGCATCACTAGAGCAAATCACCAAGGGGAGATTCATTGTCGGTGCTGCCGTGTGAAGCGACTATCTCTCTGAAACACGCCTGGCGCTGAGCTGAACGACATTTAAAAAGCCCACAGAGAGCCGGATGCTGTGAAGAGGAGTGTGTGTGTTTACGTGAGAGCGATACGAAGAGCCTGGAGCATATCCACTCAACAGTCAAGTGTTTCATTGCTGCTTTTAGCAGAAACGCTGCTGTTCTTAGTGGCACTTTGTGAATGAATGCAGTGTATTCACATTATGAGAGCACAGGATCAATATGTGTGCATGTGTTTGTGAGAGGCCTCAGAAACTAAATGAATGAATGAGCTGCCATTTTGTTCATGATTGCTTAATGGGTTCTGGGCAGAGCAGCAGAGTACGTGGCTTCGGCAGGCAGGGAGAGAGTCAGAGATACATAGAAGACAAAGAAGAAGTCAGAGGGCAGTGCGAGAGCGACGCAGGACGCTGCACACAGCTCGCAGTATAATACGTCTCATTGACTGTCCTCCTCTCCCCGCCTTGTGATGGACACACTCAATCAAACTCTTCTTTACAAAACATCAAAGACACACAAAACAAAGAATAAAAATATGTATTCATCACGTGAGGAAATGTTGCCAAAAGTATGTGGACACACGCATAATAAAGACAACACAAAGGTGAACGTTAGCATCTGATGCTAATGGTCCATCTGAAGGTACAACTGTTATATTTACATGTACAAATCATGATTCATAGTAAACATGTCTTATCTCATACACTTCCTCCCGTTAATGAAACATCATCTTATCTTATTGAAAGTATAACATTTAGAGGCTTTACACATTGCAGTGAAAAGGTTAAAATCTCAAATGTTGATTGTAGCTGAATCAGATGTGTACTTAGATTCTTATGGAACTGTGTATCTGAACATGAGGAGGGTGAAGGAGACACACGTGTGTGATCAGATGTTACATCTGTGTGCGTCCGTGATCAGAGTGACACTGTGTCACTGCTGAAACGACTTCTTAATATCCAGCTCCCACGTCAGGGTCTCATCAGAACCCGATCTCTCTGTCCATCCATCATGGCCCCCCTCCCCCCTCCCGCCTCCTCTCCTGGGAGCGTGTCATTGCAGCACTCCTCCTCAGACACGTTCTCAATAAATCTCTGCGCCATCAGACGAGCGCCGCGCTTTTACCGGTGAGGGAGAATTACCGGAGGAGAGTGGAGGCGTGACCAAACAGCTTAATTTGGCCCAATCCTACCACCCCCGGATAATATCCAACACTATCCGTCAGCAGGAGGACCAGTCCTGTCTCCGTCACATACTGAACTACCTTCTCCATTAATAAAACATCACAAGAGATACTTCTTTATGTTTACTAAAACCTGAAGGAGACCAGGCTTCCCCCTGATGTCAGTGTGCTTGGTTTGCATCTCTTAATGGTTATTTTAATAATAATAAGAATAATAAGAATAATTATACATTTTATTTGGAGGCACCTTTCAAGACACCCAAGTACACCGTACAAAATACAAGAGATAAAAACAGCAGGACATTGGAGAGCAGACAAACAATACCAGAGATATGGTTGAAACACAGGAAGAAAGCAATAAAGAGAATATGGGGGAAGGGAGGAGGATACAGGGAGTAGGCCAGTTTGAACAGATGAGTTTTGAGTTGGGACTTGAATGTTGTAACAGTTTCGGACTGTCGGATGTGTGGAGTGATGGAGTTCCAGAGCTTGGGAGCAGTGCAGCTGAAGGCCCTGGCACCCATGGTGATGAGCCGTGATGTGGGGATTGTCAGTAGTAGGTAATGGTTTAGGTCAACTGGGTCAGCACCAGGCTTTTTGAGAACCGGCGTAATTGCAGCTGATTGATGGATACAGAGTGATGGAAGGTAGACAGGCTTTGATGAGGATAAATCAAAATCAAATCAAATTTATATGTATAGCCCAATATCACAAATTATACATTTGTCTTAGTGTGCTTTACAGACTGTACAGGTTACGACAGGGGGTCGAGCTGACAGGTAGTGGGTTTGGATTTAACGATGAGTTTTGAAGGGTGCCAGAGCATCCAGGGAAGAGGAGAGTTATTTTGCATCTCTGTTTAGTAGTTTTGCATCTCTTTGAAGTAGTTTTGCATCTCGATGGTTATTTTGCATCTCTGTGTAGTAGTTTTGCATCTCTTGATGGTTATTTTGCATCTCTGTTTAGTAGTTTTGCATCTCTTTGAAGTAGTTTTGCATCTCAATGGTTATTTTGCATCTCTGTGTAGTAGTTTTGCATCTCTTGATGGTTATTTTGCATCTCTTTGTAGTAGTTTTGCATCTCTATGCAGTAATTTTTCATCTCTGTGTAGTAGTTTTGCATCTCTTTGTAGTAGCTTTGCATCTCTTGATGGTTATTTTGCATCTCTTTGTAGTATTTTTGCATCTCTTCGTAGCTTTGCATCTCTTTGCAGTAGTTTTGCATCTCTTTGTAGTAGTTTTGCATCTCTTTGCAGTAGTTTTGCATGTTGCATCTCTTTGCAGTAGTTTTGCATCTTGCATCTCTGTGTAGTAGTTTTGCATCTTGCATCTCTTTGTAGTAGTTTTGCATCTCTGTGTAGTAGTTTTGCATCTCTGTGTAGTAGTTTTGCATCTCTTTTCAGTAGTTTTGCATATTGCATCTCTTTGCAGTAGTTTTGCATCTTGCATCTCTTTGTAGTAGTTTTGCATCTCTTTGTAGTAGTTTTGCATCTCTTGATGGTTATTTTGCATCTCTTTGTAGTAGTTTTGCATCTCGTTGAAGTAGTTTTGCATCTCTTTGTAGTAGTTTTGTATATTGTATCTCTTTGTAGTAGTTTTGCATCACTTTGTAGTAGTTTTGCATCTTGCATCTCTTTGTAGTAGTTTTGCATCACTTTGTAGTAGTTTTGCATCTTGCATCTCTTTGTAGTAGTTTTGCATCTCTTTGTAGTAGCTTTGCATCTCTTGATGGTTATTTTGCATCTCTTTGTAGTATTTTTGCATCTCTTCGAGCTTTGCATCTCTTTGCAGTAGTTTTGCATCTCTTTGTAGTAGTTTTGCATCTCTTTGCAGTAGTTTTGCATATTGCATCTCTTTGCAGTAGTTTTGCATCTTGCATCTCTGTGTAGTAGTTTTGCATCTTGCATCTCTTTGTAGTAGTTTTGCATCTCTGTGTAGTAGTTTTGCATCTCTGTGTAGTAGTTTTGCATCTCTTTTCAGTAGTTTTGCATATTGCATCTCTTTGCAGTAGTTTTGCATCTTGCATCTCTGTGTAGTAGTTTTGCATCTCTTTGTAGTAGTTTTGCATCTCTTGATGGTTATTTTGCATCTCTTTGTAGTAGTTTTGCATCTCGTTGAAGTAGTTTTGCATCTCTTTGTAGTAGTTTTGTATATTGTATCTCTTTGTAGTAGTTTTGCATCACTTTGTAGTAGTTTTGCATCACTTTGTAGTAGTTTTGCATCTTGCATCTCTTTGTAGTAGTTTTGCATCTTTTTGTAGTAGTTTTGCATCTTGCATCTCTTTGTAGTAGTTTTGCATCTCTTTGCACGTGTTTCTTGTTGTTTTACATCTTTGTGTTGTTTTCTGCCTCTCTGTGACGTTTGCAGATGAAGCCTTGTTGAAGCCCCGTCCACTAATCCTTCCTGCTCCTAAGAAGAAGTTGGATAAATGTAAAACATGCATTGCAGTCATTGTATGAAATAGATTTACACTGTACCCAGGAAACGATGCAGTAAAACATTCAAACTGAGATGGTGTTCTTCAGCGTGTGTGCAGATTTACTTTGTGTTCATGATTCCGACAGTAAACCTCGAGCGCTCATTTAAATTACTTTAAGCTCAATAATGTCGCAGCCCAGCTTTCCAAATGTGCTAAATGAAAAGGTTAACTTTAAGTGGGAACTTGCCCTTTAATTAAGTGAGGTCACTTATATCTAATTTTTAGCTGGGTCATTCCTCCCCTCTGCCTCACCTGTGGTACCCCACCTTCAGGAACACACACTCTCTGCAGCAGTCACAGTGTTTATGGACAGTGTTGGACACGTGACGCCGGTGTGATGTTTTGTGATTTATAAACACAGTTAATACGCTCTCCTCAGAGACACCAGACTCATCGTCTCTCGCTGATCATTAGAACAATAGAACATCAGAAGAACAACAGAAAGACAATGAGACAACTTTACATGTTTAAATAACCTGCATATACTGAACAGGTGTCAGAGAGCAGTGAAAGAGAAAAGCTCTGTTATAATAAACTCAACATTATGTTCCCGTTCAACAAAACGGCATCCTCCATTTTGTTTCAAAAGAACGTGTTTTCTCACGGACTCATGACATGGACACGGACATGTTTTTGACATGTTCTAAAATCTAAACCTGTGTGAAGTTGATGTGAAGTTGGGGTGAAGTTGGGGTGAAGTTGATGTGAAGTTGGGGTGAAGTTGGGGTGAAGTTGATGTGAAGTTGGTGTGAAGTTGGTGTGAAGTTGGGCGGACGTTGGGGTGAAGTTGATGTGAAGTTGGTGTGAAGTTGGGCTGAAGTTGATGTGAAGTTGGGCTGAAGTTGGGCTGAAGTTCGGCGGAAGTTCGGCTAAAGTTGATGTGAAGTTGGTGTGAAGTTGGGTTTGGAGTTGTGTTAAAGGTGCAGTAATGTCTAAAGATGGAGCAGTGAGACTGGTGACACGTGACACCTCAGGTCAGAGGTCAGAGGTCAGAGCGGCACTTTCATGTTGACGAATTACTTCCTCACTGATAAACAAACAAACATGGATAGTGTTTAGCTCGACTAGCATTAGCATTAGCATTAGCGTTTTTCTGTTTTTTGTCAGTTACCTCCATAAACCAGCTGTCATCATCATGCCTGCAGGTAAATGAAAGTTCTCTGGATACGATACACGTGAAATTAAGTCTTTGCGCAAATTACCCCTCATACTGACACACAACACACACACACACACACACACACACACACACACACACACACACACACACACACAAACACACACACACACACACACACACACACACACACACACACACACACACACACAAACACACACAGCTCAGCAGGTCTGTCTGTGAAGCTGCTATTTGTTCCAAGTAATTATAATTTCCTTTGACGGCAGTTTTCAATGACGCGACAGTCGGCTTCTGGAACCTGCTGCTCACGACTTTACACTCATGGAGTTTAGTGTTTGGTATTCTCTCTCTGTGTTGTTATCAGCTTTACTTTATATTCAGGGTTTTAATCCTCTCACAACCTTCAGTTTACATCATCTTCCTGCAGCTGTGATTCTAGAAGGTCTTCAGAATATCAAACATCATTAAAAGATGCAGAGGTGTTTTCAGTTATGACTATTGATTATATTAAGATTATTGATTTGATTAAGTTTTGAGGATCAATACATTTTAATTGAGTATATTTTGTCTTCAGTCTCACAGTAATGCAGGAGAGTCGTCTGTACGTGTACAAGTGCACCACACACAGGATTTGGTGCTGACTGAGCATACCTTTAATATGTGTGTGTGTGTGTGTGGGTGTGTGTGTGTGTGTGTGTGTGTGTGTGTGTGTGTGTGTGTGTGTGTGTGTGTGTGTGTACGTGTCTATGTGTGTGTATGTCTATCAAATCAAATCAAATGTATTTATACAGCCCAATATCACAAATTATACATTTGTCTCAGTGTTTACAGACTGTACAGGATACGACACCCTCTGTCCTTAGACCCTCTGTCCTTAGACCCTCTGTCCTTAGACCCTCGCATTGCACAAGTAAAAACTTCCTAAAAGAAACCAGAATACAATAATGTGAGCTGCCACTCTTTACTTCCTCTTGTGTTCAAACACTCTTATTGTTACTGCTGAGTGACGGCCGGTCAGAGCATCAACACCAGCCGCAGCGTTCGCTGCCATATGTGCTCTGTCGGCCTGTCACATCGGTTTGGATCAGAGATCACATCACAACACTGAAGCAGATGTGACCCGCTGGCTCATTAACAGAGAACACACACATCTGCCAGAGATACGGAAGTAGAGAGAGAAGACATAAGACTCTGTACTCACTGACATACACACATACACACACACATGTACACACACATGTACGTGTGTACATGACGTGTCCTGTGAGGACACTTTGGTCCCGTGGTGTGTTGCTGCTCTAATGGACGCCTGCCGCCAGTGTGCCAGCCAATCAGAAAGGACTATTTTTCCAGAGGACATAGTTTAAACTACACCTTCCTAACACACACTCCACCCTCCAGCTGGAGAGCACGTTAAATAATAGTGAATGACATGTACGCCGCAGGACACAAGCAGGAGCAGCTGTCGCACATCACACACACAAACACTCTTTAATAGACATCAGTGTTCAGAAGAAGGTCAATATCTTCAAGTCCTCCGCCTCGGCAGCCACGCACAAATGTCAGATGGAAATGTCCATAAGCGTGTTGAGAGCGTGGCCTGGGCCACGCCGCCTCCTCGCTCTGTCTTTGTCTCCTTTCTTATTCCACTCAGGTACAGAGAAGCTTCTGGGCCCTTCAATCAATTGTGGATTTCTCTGTGGCATCGTGAGTCGCGCTCTCACTCCTCCCTCTTCCTGTTCCTCCGTCCCCGCGTTTCCTCCTGCTCGCCGTCAGTGCCTCTGTCTTCTCTCGCTCCTCCCTCGTCTCCCCTTCTATTGCCATCTGTCTTGGGCCAATGGCGCTTTAGTGGCTGTCACCTTCCAGCTCAGGTCATGCGTGCTGCCCCCCCCCCCGCCTCCCTCCTCCCGCCTGTCTCGGATCAATGCGGGCTTTAGCCGTCGTCACATTGTAGCGCAGGTTGTGTTTTATTGAAGCTGTCAAGGTGCTGACCTTTCCATGTCCAAGGGAAGAAAGAGGGATGCCAGCAGGCAAGTGTGATAGAGGCAGAGAGGGATGACCACGCCGCTTATGAGTCTAATCTATCAAAGGAGCGACGGGTAGAGGCGTTAGTCTGCTCACAAACTCTGGCCTTCAAACACACAGCTCCTTTGTTTTGCTTAGTTTATGTATTACCTGTCACTCACCTGTCACTCAACTGTCACTCACCTGCATTTACTTTGTTTCTTCTCCTTTACTTGGAAACACACAGGAAACACGCTCAGCTGCTCAGCCACACTAAATCATCAACTGCAGTATTACAATGACATCCATTTCAAGTTTATTGCTTCTTCAATGATGCTGTAAATAATAAACCGGTCTCCTCCCCGTCACCGGTGTTACGTTCTGCACCGACGTGGATTTAGCTATTTTGCAACACACACTTGGTTTTAGCCCAAGAAATAACTACACCTACACAGGTTATATTGCCTGTTACATACAGGCTACTGCCCATCGGGAGCACAGGTCCACCCGGAGCACAGGTCCACCCGGACATCACGGCTGCTGCGACCATCAACAGGTCCTTTTCAGTCTATTGTTTGTTGTCTAAGAGCTCACGGTGCATGTGTCCTTCTTCTACAACACTGCCGTGTCAGTTATTTCATATGCAGCATAATTAATATTAGTGGCGTGTCGGATCACGAAGGATGTGGCATCTTTATTTCACTCACAACTCAAAGAAGCAGCTGGGCTGTAACTCACCATCTACTTATTATCTTACATTAATGAGCCGGCTGCCAAAACACATGTTGGCCTCCACCTCTTCTTCAGTCCAATACACATCTTTTAAAACATATATATATTCAGTAAGTAGTTTTCAAGATGTGCAGCAGACCGACCGCAGCTCCTCTCATTCAATTTCCCGACTTCTCGTCGCTGATTGGAGACTCGATGTTGAGAAACTGGAGTCAGTTTGTGCTGACGGGTGCCCCCCCTCTGTGGACTCACCAGGTGGGCTTCCACAGTGACCAGCACAGTGCTGATGAGTGTCCTCCGCTGTCCCGGGGACACCAGTGTGCTGACGGGGGATTTCCTCACCCCTGCTGTGGGCGCTGAGCTCTGTGATGGTGTTTCCTATTATTAGATCAGAGCGAGGAGGCGACAGGTAGAGAGCATGGTCCTCCTGAGAAGCACAGCTGCAGCTTCATCATGTGTCTTTGTCTCGCAGCCACAGCACTGTCAGCGCCAGACAAAGGTCCGCCTCCACGTATTACCCCTCTGGCTTCTTTGTGTTTCTGTCAACCAATCACAATCATCTTGGGCGGAGCTAAGCCCAGGATGCAGCGATGGTGCGCTTTGCAAAAGAGTTGCATTGGAGCGCAGTGTGCGTCCCAAGGGTCCGACTCAGTGAGTGTTCCTCTATAATCGTGTTTACTGACGTGGTGCAACTTAGAGCAGGAAGGATGAAACAAGAATCAATTAATCATCTGCACAGAATTAAAAGACATCTTTTGAATTAATGATTCATTATTGATCCAAATATTATTTCTGGTTCCAAAGTCTTCTTTTCTAAAGAACTTTTAAAGTGTTGGTCGAAGGAATCCAGACGTCACATTTCTCACTATTTTCTAACATTTTAGACAAAACCATGAATCAGTTCTGGAAGATAATAAGTATTAGTCCAAAATGAAAAACCCTGCAGCTCTGGATGACTTCAGACACCAGCACTTGTAAACGGATACTAAATAAAATCCAGAAAGAGTCACGACTGATGTTAGATGACTTTATATGGAAGGACGTCAACTGGTCTCTGGTGTCTGTGGAGGAAGAGACGCAGCATCACTTCCTCTCTGTGTTGGATCATGTTGGAGGAATGGCCTCCACCTTCTGCCGGCCTGTATTTACTTTCATATGTTTCCCTGCCTGCCTGTGACGTGAGCTTATTTCGAGCATTTCGCTGAACACAGGGGACTCATGTCCCTGCAGTGGGACAGACTGATGGACACTGGACATCATGTGGATTAATCTTCGTCTTTAATGATTCAAAAAACTATTCTTATCTTCTGTCTTTTCCTGTTGTCCGTCACAGTGAGAGACGGGACAATGTGTGTGTGTGTGTGTGTGTGTGTGTGTGTGTGTGTGTGTGTGTGTGTGTGTGTCAGTCTGCTGGACATCACTTTGCAAAGTAATATAGAAAGTCAGTACTTAAGGTGCCGGCTGTGTTTGAGGAGCTGCTGCTTCTCCTTCTTTCTCCTTCTTCTTCTTCTTCTTCTTTTTCTTCTCCTTCTTCTTCTTCTTCTTCTCCTTCTTCTCCTTCTTCTTCTCCTTCTTCTCCTTCTTCTTCTCCTTCTTCTCCTTCTTCTTCTACTTACTTCTTCTTCTCCTTCTTCTTCCTTCTTCTTCTCCTTCTTCTCTTCTTCTCTCCTTCTTCTCCTTCTTCTCCTTCTCCTTCTTCTTCCTTCTCCTTCTTCTCCTTCTTCTCCTTCTTCTTCTCCTTCTTCTTCTTCTCCTTCTTCTTCTTCTACTTCTTCTTCTCCTTCTTCTCCTTCTTCTTCTTCTACTTCTTCTTCTCCTTCTTCTCCTTCTTCTTCTTCCTTCTCTCCTTCTTCTCCTTCTTCTCCTTCTTCTTCTCTTCTACTTTCTACTTCTTCTCCTTCTTCTCCTTCTTCTCTACTTCTTCTACTTCTCTTCTTCTTCTCCTTCTTCTCATTCTTCTCCTTCTTCTCTTTCTTCTTCTTCTCTCTTCTTCTCATTCTTCGGGAGGGACGGAGGAGGCGCCTACCTTCATGGGGACCGAGGGAGGAGGAGGGGAGACGGGAGCTTCTCTTCAGAGGACGTCGGGATTCTGCGAAAGAGGATGGGGAGAAGAGGGCTCAGCTCGGCGGAGGGTTTCTTCTTCTTCTTTCTCTTCTTCGCCTCCGGCTTTTCTTCTCCTTCTGCTTCTCTTTCTTCTTCTCCTTCTCTTCTCTTCTCCTTCTCTTTCTTCTTCTTATTCTCCTTCTTCTTCTTCTCCTTCTCTTTCTCTTTCTTCTTCTTCTTCCTTCTATCTTCTTCTTATTCTTCTCCTCCTCTTCCTCTTTCTAAGTGTATTTATGGACCTCAGAGGTAACAGCTGTGTTTAACCTGTCACACATGGACTGAAGCTTCTGAAGAGAGGAACAATGTTCTCCTCATCGGTCCACACAGGTCTGATTAACCTCATCTTCTTCTGCAACAGTATAAATGTCTCTGACTGGAGAACTGGAGCCATGAAGCAGGTCCTGAATAATGTCACTGTGGTGGATGAAGAAAAGCTTTAATTTGCAGTTTTGTACAAATGCTGCTGATGATACGCTCGTGTGTCATGTCAGTGTTTACACCTGCTGACCTGTAGCTGAGCAGCCGAACTACAGAAACTAACTTCCTGTAGTTTGTAAAAGAGAGCCAGCCTGCTCCCGTCCCTTCCACCTCTTACAGCATCTTCAGTTGACCCTCTGGTGGTCCAAAGAGAGTCATGCTCCTCCTCTAGATTAATTCTCCGGGTGATGGAGGTGATGGAAGTGATGGAGGTGAACTATCAGTGGAGCTGTAAGAGAAAAGACTCAAAGTGTTCTGCACCAAATCCATCAGCTGGAGAGGAAATCATGTGAAAGATCATCGAACAAATCCTGGGAGGATGGCTGGTGGAGGAGGAAGTGACTGAAGATCAACATGGAGACACAACGTGCAGCGTTTAAACAATGACAGAATGTGTGTTTGCTGTCAGAACATGTCTCCTACCACCTCATGTCCTTCGTCTGTAGGTTCTGTCGCCGACGTAACATTGTACTGCCGGTGCATTATTTAAATGAAGCATATAAAGAATATACTTCTGGAATGAGTTTCTAAGACTGTATTGGTTCACATTGGAAGCAGCTGCTCGATGCTGATGGTCGTGATGCTGCTGGTGTTTGATCAGATGTGTATGTGTGTGTGAGTGTGTGTGTGTGTGTGTGTGTGTGTGTGTGTGTGTGTGTGTGTGTGTGTGTGTGTGTGTGAGGAGCATGGTGCAGAATAAAGCTGGAGCAGCAGGTTGAAGGTGTTTCTGGTTCCCTGAGGTTTTACTGTGTTTTCATGCCGTAGGCCTCGTCCACAGATTCAGCAAAACATTACCTCACAGTGTGTGTATGTGTGTGTGTGTGTGTGTGTGTGTGTGTGTGTGTGTGTGTGTGTGTGTGTGTGTGTGTGTGCCACATCTGCATATCCATGTTGCATGCTTTTCTGGTTTGTGCAAAAGTACATTCACTTAATATGTAAATATGTGTGAATCTGTGTGTGTGTGTGTGTGTGTGTGTGTGTGTTTTATATATGTGTGTTTGGTACAGGTGAATGTGAGCATTACTGGAGTTGTGTAGTAAAACCTGTAGCATTTTACTTAGTTTTTTTCTATTAGACGTGAAGTTTCTCCGTGTCCTAAAAAAGTTCCCAAATGATTCATGTTTGTTGGTATTAACGTTTCCAAGATTACATTTGAAAACCAGTTTTACAAAAAATATGAAAAAGCTCACAAAATGCTTGTAAGAAAAGGGGACACTGTGAGGAGACACTGTGAGGGGACACTGTGGTAATGTGTAATACACATAATGATTCATGTATAATATACATAATGATTCATGTGTAATTCACGTAATGATTCATGTGTAATACACATAATGATTCATGTGTAATACACATAATGGTTCATGTGTAATACACATAATGATTCATGTGTAATACACATAATGATTCATGTGTAATACACATAATGATTCATGTGTAATACACATAATGATTCATGTGTAATACACATAATGATTCATGTGTAATTCATATAATGATTCATGTGTAATACACATAATGATTCATGTCTAATTCACATAATGATTCATGTCTAATTCACAGAATGATTCATGTGTAATACACTTCTGAGTGTTTAACGGAGCATCCTCATCAAACCTTGAACCTCTACATGATGCTCTCCCTGCAGATCAAAGGCTAATTGGAAGAAATATCTGCTTTAAGAGCTTCTCAGATAATTTGGTTGAGAGTTGGAATTATATTTTCCTGGCTGTTAGTGGAGACCTTGATGGACAGAGATCAAATAATCCCTGACCTCTCTCATTCTGTGTAATTACCATGAGCACATTCCCTCTTTGCTGCATCAAACTCATTTCCCAGCAAACCTCCCACATGTATTCTCAGCTTCTTACTCATATCTGAGAAAACGTGACTTCTTACCTCCACCAGAACTCAACCTCCAGTTAAGTCATTTAAACTGCAGCTCGTATAATAATCTGTGTATCGGCCGTTTCTCTCTCAGATGTACTTTCTTCTTTACTTTAATGAATGTACTCATTAGTCTGCACACATGTCACAGTGCTGCTGTACGTCTGACGCAGAACAGTCCAAAAGACAGAAAGTGTTTTGTTGACTGGTATCCCAGCATGCATTTCATGGTGTAGACTCTGAGCCAGGCTTCAACTCTGTGTGTGTCGCTGTGAAGTTATGTTTTCAAGCGAGGAAGTAACCTTTTATTTTTGATTTATAGAAATTGTGACTGTTTGAGAATTTGTTCTAATCAGTTTTCTAACTTATTCACCTTAAAAAGGAACCATTCATACAAACATGACTCTTTATAAAGAGGCTACATAACATCTCTGTGTGCTTCTCTCAGATACAACCCAACATGTATAATAAATGATATAATTATAAGTCTTGTAATTCTTTCCTCAGGTCGGTGCATGATGGAAATGTTTGCTTTTCTCTGGCTTGTTTTTTTCTCGATGTTCATTCATCCGGGGAAAATTTACGAAGCATCAACACCGACCTCTCAGTTATTTAGTGCAGTCCTCTTTCTAAATCCCCCACGGGACCGCACCGATCAATCATGCCTCCACCTTCCTAACTCTTCCTCCTCTTCCTCCATCGCTCCCTCCAGATCCCTCAGATCAGCTATGCATCCACGGCCCCGGAGCTAAGTGACGACCGGCGGTATGATTTCTTCTCCCGGGTGGTCCCTCCGGACAGCTTCCAGGCCCAGGCCATGGTGGACATCATCAAGGCCATGGGCTGGAACTACGTCTCCACTGTGGCCTCGGAGGGCAGCTACGGGGAGAAGGGAGTGGACGCCTTCATGCAGCTCTCCAGAGAAGCAGGTAAGACTTGAGTCTTAATGGACGAGCTGGAGACCTTTTACAACCGCAGGAACTTTCCCCGGATCCCGATGCATTTCCACTGCGGGGCCGAGGGTCTGAATAAGTTCACATTATCTTACCCCCCAGAACTCCCTGGTCGAGGGGCAGTGCTTTGGAAAAGTTCAGAAACTTTTGGGTAACGTGGCAGCGCTGAATATTTATGATTGTTTATCAGGCCCCATATTTAAAAACGCGGATCTGCAAGCTGCTGGTCGGGGGAGGGGGGTGCCTTGTTTGGATGTGTTGAGACATTTATTGTGTGCGACTGAGTCGCTGGTGGGAGCCTTGAGGTCCGGACGTAAAGGTCATGTGCAAAAAAAACGGCATCGCTTCTTCAGGCGTGCGTTGTGATGTTCCTGATCTCGTGTGTCTATGGAAGGCGGTGGGAAGAAGGAACGTTTCCTTGTAAAGTCCTTCCTGGGACTAAAAGCCGCACTATCAATATATATTTTTGACATTTCTGAAGCTCAGAATCAGGAGCGCTGCACTTCTCTGGATTTAAATGAGTTCGATGGAGAGCAGCTTGTGACTCCAACTTGAAATGATTTTGTCCCTAAAACTCAAACACTTGCCTCCCAAATGATCTGCATACATCTGAAGATAAAACAGAACTCATAAGGCTACACGGGGGTGTTGATTGCTCCCTGAATAATCCCTGTGACCTTTAGACAATCTGATGCCTCTTCTCAACCCGCCGGCTCGGATGCGTCCTGACATTTATGTGCTGAGTTTTTAGAGGATTATTAAAGGACACAGCAGTGCCAGGCTGCACAGAGGACACCCAGAAATCTTTTAACTGCTAACACCAAACAGTCGGCCAATATTTCCGCACGGATAAGACCTTGATCATTGATCTGTGGAGGTTTTTGAACCATGATTTGATCAAATGAATTGCACAGCAGTCCTTCTCAGTGTCACCCCGAGAAGTATTGACTCTTTATCCTTCAACAGTTCTGTTTAAAGAGTATTCAAAGAAGTTCTGAGGCCTGAACCTCCGACTGTGTTCTTGTTTTTAAAGTTAATGAGCCGATAACACACAAGAACAAAGACAGCGTTACAAATCACTTAGTGTGGATGCAAATACACATACATATATATATATATATATATATATATTTAATTAATGTACTGTATCAGTTAGTCACAGAAATCAGATGAATTAAGGAAAAGAAGTTGCTTTATTTACACCTCAGAACAGCGAGGTTCCTGCAGGAACTTTAGCTTCACACAGGTGAAATCATTTAAGTGCAGAACAACAGCTTTAAATAAGACATACTGATGTGAGTGCAACATACAGAACCAGAACTATTGTTCTTATTATTTCAGTCTTTTTATTGTTACTTTTCAGTCTGTAGAAGGTGTGCAGAATGGTTTTATTTGAGGGGTTTCTGGGTCCCACTCGCAGGGAGGGTGTCTGGTTTGACCGTGTCCTGGATGTAGGATTTAAAAGTGTATTATCATTGTGTCTTTGCAGAGTGTTGGAGATGAGTTCCCTGCAGCCTGGACCTCTCACTGCTCAGAAATATCACACACTTCTAGCCTGAGGATTCTTTGCTAAGTGCAAATAATGGGAAGGAAATGTAGTTTTTACTCCTCATGCACAAGTACAGCTGCATGTGGAAATGTATTGTGAGCTTGTTAAAGTGTTAGAGTCTCTGAAGGAGCAACAGGAAGTCACGCGGTGTGAAGGGACGGTAGAGCCATAAAGCGCTGCAGGGAGGACGGATTACTGTAGGCCGACCCTGAAGTTAACACGGCCCTGGTTACCCTCCACAAGAAGGGTTCTGGATTGTTGCAGAAAAAGACGAGCAGAAGTTTTTGACACCTATATAGAATATAGCTTATAATATATAATACATATTATAGTATAAAGAGCCTGGGAGGGGAACTGGTCTCACTCCAGCTCCCAGTCCACTATCAGCTCTTAGTCCGGCAGGGACTTGAACCAGAGACCCTCCAGTTCTCAGAGCGACTGCTGTCCCTTAACATCACAGTTAATGATGAATCCATGAGAAGTGTGTGTGTGTGTGTGTGTGTGTGTGTGTGTGTGTGTGTGTGTGTGTGTGTGTGTGTGTGTGTGTGTGTGTGTGTGTGTGTGTGTTATCTGCATGTATTGATTGCAGGACTTTTTCTCCTATCAGTCGACAGACTCACATCCACACGTAAACTCTCGCACACACACCAACTCTCAGCGGCGGTAATATAATTAGACGGCGTTCGTTTCCAGCGGGGCGTTGAAGATAGGAGCCTGCACACACACACACACACAATCCCACACACACACGGAAGGGAGGAAACATCCAGAGTGATTAGTCAGGTGGTGGGAGACTGATTAGCAGGGAGAGTTTCTCTCTTATCTAAAGTTTTCTCAGGCTTCTCTCACAACTTCTGCTCGTCTGCAGTTGACTGTGATAAACTCCAGCAGAGCCTGAAGTATAAACAAAGTGTGTGTGCAGTCTGTGGTGCACACACACTTTGAGGACGGGAATGTTATCCACACATCCTGCAGCCTGCAGGCTGGAGTGTCCCGGGGACAGTCCGTCTCTTCTCTTCTTCCTACAGCATCATGTGTGATGATGATGGAGCCGCAGTCTTTACATACAAACACATGTTGAGTGTATAACATATTATTGCAGTTGCCCTCAGCTCCATCTCCAGTAATAATAATAATAATAATAATATCAATAATAATAATGATAAATTTCATTTATAAAGATGCTTCACATCAGAGAAACATTTCAAACAAGCGTACGAACAACAAGATGCAATAAAACAAACTCCACCAAAGAAGCAGAAGAGAAACGAGCGGGTGGGAAGGGTTCAGCAGGAGAAGCAGGTGGTTTGTAACGTCACTGAAGCTCTGTGATTGGTTGTTTCTTACTGAAATGCACCTTGGGAGTCGTAGTGTTTCTGTCTACTGGCTGTTTGTACCTGTTTCATTAAAGAAGCAGATTTTTTCTAAGAGTCTTGTGCGACAACATGAATGATCATCAACACACAGCTGCATTTATTGTGTTTCTTACATTTCCATGAATTTAATGTTAAATAAGACGCGACTCGCTGAAAACAGTCGTCGCCACATTATGACCATCGACTGGTCGAACATATCCAGCGGTTACAATCTCAGACGAGATTTCAGCTTTTACTGCAGAAGCAAAGAGAAAGAAAGAAAATCCATATTTAAAAAAATTGCTCTTTTATGTATATACAATTTGCTTCAATACATAAGACAGATAAAAGTATACGAGCCATCAGAAAAGATGTGTTTGGCTTTATATTAGTGACTTTTTATACTCTACTATATATATATATATATATATATATATATATATATATATATGCCGTTATGAAAGCTGCAGGTATTGACAGGCTGACATGAAGCTCTAACTTTCTCAGCACCATCAGTTGTTTTACATGAAGGTTTCTCAGAGCTGCTGTGAGAACAAGCTCATGAAGTCGTGTCGTCGATACTTCCTCTTGTCAGGATGCAAGTAAATGTAAATACTCCACAGATGTTATGAAAGATAAATCAGGACACATTTAAACTGGATTTCATCTTCCTCAGTCACTTAGTTTGAACTCATTTAACCAAACGTGTCTCAGCAGTCGCACCTCGAAGAGCAAAGCATTCAACAAACGTTCACATCGCTTGGTGTTTGGACGTGATGAAAAAGCTAAGCTGCACACATCCTGAGGAAGATAGTCTCAGAGGGGCCGTCTGATCGGGGCTTATTACTCTTCTCAGGAACCTTTCAGCAGACCCTCAGGAAGCCGCCCCGATCCTCTGAATCAGCAGGATTGTGAGAGAACGCTGGCAGATATTTGCTTTTCATTCCTTCAGAGGTGGAGAATGCTGACGGGGTAACTGGGCCTGGAATCTGAACTGTGTACTGGCAGCAGAGAGCAGGAGGGAATAATGTCTCCCGGCTATTTGTTGTGCGGAACATTTGAGAGAAGACTTCTGGTACAAATCACACAAGGAGAGAAAAAGTACCTGCAGCTGCTGTTTGCTCTGAAATTAAAATGTTGTCATAGTTTCTTACAGGAGCAATGCTGACGTCAGCACTTTATATAAAAGCTCACACAATCTCACACGTCAGGTGCGAAGATGATAATACTCGTGTACTTTTACTGCTGATACTTTAACTACATGATGATAATACTTGTGTACTTTTACTGCTGATACTTTAACTACATGATGATAATACTCGTGTACTTTTACTGCTGATACTTTAACTACATGATGATAATACTCGTGTACTTTTACTGCTGATACTTTAACTACATGATGATAATACTCGTGTACTTTTACTGCTGATACTTTAACTACATGAAGATAATACTCGTGTACTTTTACTGCTGATACTTTCACTACATGAAGATAATACTCGTGTACTTTTACTGCTGATACTTTAACTACATGAAGATAATACTCGTGTACTTTTACTGCTGATACTTTAACTACATGATGATAATACTCGTGTACTTTTACTGCTGATACTTTAACTACATGATGATAATACTCGTGTACTTTTACTGCTGATACTTTCACTACATGATGATAATACTCGTGTACTTTTACTGCTGATACTTTCACTACATGAAGATAATACTCGTGTACTTTTACTGCTGATACTTTCACTACATGAAGATAATACTCGTGTACTTTTACTGCTGATACTTTAATTACATGAAGATAATACTCGTGTACTTTTACTGCTGATACTTTAACTACATGAAGATAATACTCGTGTACTTTTACTGCTGATACTTTCACTACATGAAGATAATACTCGTGTACTTTTACTGCTGATACTTTAACTACATGATGATAATACTTGTGTACTTTTACTGCTGATACTTTAACTACATGAAGATAATACTTGTGTACTTTTACTGCTGATACTTTAACTACATGAAGATAATACTTGTGTACTTTTACTGCTGATACTTTAACTACATGATGATAATACTCGTGTAGTTTTACTGCTGATACATTAACTACATGATGATAATACTCGTGTAGTTTTACTGCTGATACTTTAACTACATGATGATAATACTCGTGTAGTTTTACTGCTGATACTTTCACTACATGATGATGATACTTGTGTACTTTTACTGCTGATAGTTTAACTACATAATGATAATACTCGTGTACTTTTACTGCTGATACTTTAACTACATGATGATAATACTCGTGTACTTTTACTGATGATACTTTAACTACATGATGATAATAATCGTGTACTTATACTGCTGATACTTTAACTACATGATAATACTCGTGTACTTTTACTGCTGATACTTTAACTACATGATAATACTCGTGTACTTTTACTGCTGATACTTTAACTACATGATGATAATACTCGTGTACTTTTACTGATGATACTTTAACTACATGATGATAATAATTGTGTACTTATACTGCTGATACTTTAACTACATGATAATACTCGTGTACTTTTACTGCTGATACTTTAACTACATGATGATAATACTCGTGTACTTTTACTGCTGATACTTTAACAACATGATGATAATACTCGTGTACTTTTACTGCTGATACTTTAACTACATGATGATGATACTCGTGTAGTTTTACTGCTGATACTTTAACTACATGTAGATGATGATACTTGTGTACTTTTACTGCTGATAGCTTAACTACATGATGATAATACTCGTGTACTTTTACTGCTGATACTTTAACTACATGATGATAATACTCGTGTACTTTTACTGATGATACTTTAACTACATGATGATAATAATCGTGTACTTATACTGCTGATACTTTAACTACATGATAATACTCGTGTACTTTTACTGCTGATACTTTAACTACATGATGATAATACTCGTGTACTTTTACTGATGATACTTTAACTACATGATGATAATAATTGTGTACTTATACTGCTGATACTTTAACTACATGATAATACTCGTGTACTTTTACTGCTGATACTTTAACTACATGATGATAATACTCGTGTACTTTTACTGCTGATACTTTAACAACATGATGATAATACTCGTGTACTTTTACTGCTGATACTTTCACTACATGATGATGATACTCGTGTAGTTTTACTGCTGATACTTTAACTACATGTAGATGATAATACTCGTGTACTTTTACTGGTGATACTTTAACTACATGAAGATAATACTCGTCTACTTTTACTGCTGATACTTTAACTACATGTAGATGATAATACTTGTGTACTTTTACTGCTGATACTTTCACTACATGAAGATAATACTCGTGTACTTTTACTGTTGATACTTTCACTACATGAAGATAATACTCGTGTACTTTTACTGCTGATACTTTAACTACATGAAGATAATACTCGTGGACTTTTACTGCTGATACTTTAACTACATGAAGATAATACTCGTGTACTTTTACTGCTGATACTTTCACTACATGAAGATAATACTCGTGTACTTTTACTGCTGATACTTTAACTACATGATGATAATACTTGTGTACTTTTACTGCTGATACTTTAACTACATGAAGATAATACTCGTGTACTTTTACTGCTGATACTTTAACTACATGATGATAATACTCGTGTACTTTTACTGCTGATACTTTAACTACATGAAGATAATACTTGTGTACTTTTACTGCTGATACTTTAACTACATGAAGATAATACTTGTGTACTTTTACTGCTGATACTTTAACTACATGATGATAATACTCGTGTAGTTTTACTGCTGATACTTTAACTACATGATGATAATACTCGTGTACTTTTACTGCTGATACTTTAACTACATGAAGATAATACTCGTGTACTTTTACTGCTGATACATTAACTACATGAAGATAATACTTGTGTACTTTTACTGCTGATACTTTAACTACATGAAGATAATACTTGTGTACTTTTACTGCTGATACTTTAACTACATGATGATAATACTCGTGTACTTTTACTGCTGATACTTTCACTACATGAAGATAATACTCGTGTACTTTTACTGCTGATACTTTAATTACATGAAGATAATACTCGTGTACTTTTACTGCTGATACTTTAACTACATGAAGATAATACTCGTGTACTTTTACTGCTGATACTTTCACTACATGAAGATAATACTCGTGTACTTTTACTGCTGATACTTTAACTACATGATGATAATACTTGTGTACTTTTACTGCTGATACTTTAACTACATGAAGATAATACTTGTGTACTTTTACTGCTGATACTTTAACTACATGAAGATAATACTTGTGTACTTTTACTGCTGATACTTTAACTACATGATGATAATACTCGTGTAGTTTTACTGCTGATACTTTAACTACATGATGATAATACTCGTGTAGTTTTACTGCTGATACTTTAACTACATGATGATAATACTCGTGTAGTTTTACTGCTGATACTTTAACTACATGAAGATAATACTCGTGTACTTTTACTGCTGATACATTAACTACATGAAGATAATACTTGTGTACTTTTACTGCTGATACTTTAACTACATGAAGATAATACTTGTGTACTTTTACTGCTGATACTTTAACTACATGATGATAATACTCGTGTACTTTTACTGCTGATACTTTAACTACATGATGATAATACTCGTGTACTTTTACTGCTGATACTTTAACTACATGATGATAATACTCGTGTACTTTTACTGCTGATACTTTAACTACATGATGATGATACTTGTGTACTTTTACTGTTGAAACTTTAACTACATGATGATGATACTTGTGTACTTTTACTGCTGATAGTTTAACTACATAATGATAATACTCGTGTACTTTTACTGCTGATACTTTAACTACATGATGATAATACTCGTGTACTTTTACTGATGATACTTTAACTACATGATGATAATAATCGTGTACTTATACTGCTGATACTTTAACTACATGATAATACTCGTGTACTTTTACTGCTGATACTTTAACTACATGATAATACTCGTGTACTTTTACTGCTGATACTTTAACTACATGATGATAATACTCGTGTACTTTTACTGATGATACTTTAACTACATGATGATAATAATTGTGTACTTATACTGCTGATACTTTAACTACATGATAATACTCGTGTACTTTTACTGCTGATACTTTAACTACATGAAGATAATACTCGTGTACTTTTACTGCTGATACTTTAACTACATGATGATAATACTCGTGTACTTTTACTGCTGATACTTTAACTACATGATGATAATACTCGTGTACTTTTACTGCTGATACTTTCACTACATGATGATAATACTCGTGTACTTTTACTGCTGATACTTTCACTACATGAAGATAATACTCGTGTACTTTTACTGCTGATACTTTCACTACATGAAGATAATACTCGTGTACTTTTACTGCTGATACTTTAATTACATGAAGATAATACTCGTGTACTTTTACTGCTGATACTTTAACTACATGAAGATAATACTCGTGTACTTTTACTGCTGATACTTTCACTACATGAAGATAATACTCGTGTACTTTTACTGCTGATACTTTAACTACATGATGATAATACTTGTGTACTTTTACTGCTGATACTTTAACTACATGAAGATAATACTTGTGTACTTTTACTGCTGATACTTTAACTACATGAAGATAATACTCGTGTACTTTTACTGCTGATACTTTCACTACATGAAGATAATACTCGTGTACTTTTACTGCTGATACTTTAACTACATGATGATAATACTTGTGTACTTTTACTGCTGATACTTTAACTACATGAAGATAATACTTGTGTACTTTTACTGCTGATACTTTAACTACATGAAGATAATACTTGTGTACTTTTACTGCTGATACTTTAACTACATGATGATAATACTCGTGTAGTTTTACTGCTGATACTTTAACTACATGATGATAATACTCGTGTAGTTTTACTGCTGATACTTTAACTACATGATGATAATACTCGTGTAGTTTTACTGCTGATACTTTAACTACATGAAGATAATACTCGTGTACTTTTACTGCTGATACATTAACTACATGAAGATAATACTTGTGTACTTTTACTGCTGATACTTTAACTACATGAAGATAATACTTGTGTACTTTTACTGCTGATACTTTAACTACATGATGATAATACTCGTGTACTTTTACTGCTGATACTTTAACTACATGATGATAATACTCGTGTACTTTTACTGCTGATACTTTAACTACATGATGATGATACTCGTGTACTTTTACTGCTGATACTTTAACTACATGATGATGATACTTGTGTACTTTTACTGTTGAAACTTTAACTACATGATGATGATACTTGTGTACTTTTACTGCTGATAGTTTAACTACATAATGATAATACTCGTGTACTTTTACTGCTGATACTTTAACTACATGATGATAATACTCGTGTACTTTTACTGATGATACTTTAACTACATGATGATAATAATCGTGTACTTATACTGCTGATACTTTAACTACATGATAATACTCGTGTACTTTTACTGCTGATACTTTAACTACATGATAATACTCGTGTACTTTTACTGCTGATACTTTAACTACATGATGATAATACTCGTGTACTTTTACTGATGATACTTTAACTACATGATGATAATAATTGTGTACTTATACTGCTGATACTTTAACTACATGATAATACTCGTGTACTTTTACTGCTGATACTTTAACTACATGAAGATAATACTCGTGTACTTTTACTGCTGATACTTTAACTACATGATGATAATACTCGTGTACTTTTACTGCTGATACTTTAACTACATGATGATAATACTCGTGTACTTTTACTGCTGATACTTTCACTACATGATGATAATACTCGTGTACTTTTACTGCTGATACTTTCACTACATGAAGATAATACTCGTGTACTTTTACTGCTGATACTTTCACTACATGAAGATAATACTCGTGTACTTTTACTGCTGATACTTTAATTACATGAAGATAATACTCGTGTACTTTTACTGCTGATACTTTAACTACATGAAGATAATACTCGTGTACTTTTACTGCTGATACTTTCACTACATGAAGATAATACTCGTGTACTTTTACTGCTGATACTTTAACTACATGATGATAATACTTGTGTACTTTTACTGCTGATACTTTAACTACATGAAGATAATACTTGTGTACTTTTACTGCTGATACTTTAACTACATGAAGATAATACTTGTGTACTTTTACTGCTGATACTTTAACTACATGATGATAATACTCGTGTAGTTTTACTGCTGATACATTAACTACATGATGATAATACTCGTGTAGTTTTACTGCTGATACTTTAACTACATGATGATAATACTCGTGTAGTTTTACTGCTGATACTTTCACTACATGAAGATAATACTCGTGTACTTTTACTGCTGATACATTAACTACATGAAGATAATACTTGTGTACTTTTACTGCTGATACTTTAACTACATGAAGATAATACTTGTGTACTTTTACTGCTGATACTTTAACTACATGATGATAATACTCGTGTACTTTTACTGCTGATACTTTAACTACATGATGATAATACTCGTGTACTTTTACTGCTGATACTTTAACTACATGATGATAATACTCGTGTACTTTTACTGCTGATACTTTAACTACATGATGATGATACTTGTGTACTTTTACTGTTGAAACTTTAACTACATGATGATGATACTTGTGTACTTTTACTGCTGATAGTTTAACTACATAATGATAATACTCGTGTACTTTTACTGCTGATACTTTAACTACATGATGATAATACTCGTGTACTTTTACTGATGATACTTTAACTACATGATGATAATAATCGTGTACTTATACTGCTGATACTTTAACTACATGATAATACTCGTGTACTTTTACTGATGATACTTTAACTACATGATAATACTCGTGTACTTTTACTGCTGATACTTTAACTACATGATGATAATACTCGTGTACTTTTACTGATGATACTTTAACTACATGATGATAATAATTGTGTACTTATACTGCTGATACTTTAACTACATGATAATACTCGTGTACTTTTACTGCTGATACTTTAACTACATGATGATAATACTCGTGTACTTTTACTGCTGATACTTTAACAACATGATGATAATACTCGTGTACTTTTACTGCTGATACTTTAACTACATGATGATGATACTCTTGTAGTTTTACTGCTGATACTTTAACTACATGTAGATGATGATACTTGTGTACTTTTACTGCTGATAGCTTAACTACATGATGATAATACTCGTGTACTTTTACTGCTGATACTTTAACTACATGATGATAATACTCGTGTACTTTTACTGATGATACTTTAACTACATGATGATAATAATCGTGTACTTATACTGCTGATACTTTAACTACATGATAATACTCGTGTACTTTTACTGCTGATACTTTAACTACATGATGATAATACTCGTGTACTTTTACTGATGATACTTTAACTACATGATGATAATAATCGTGTACTTATACTGCTGATACTTTAACTACATGATAATACTCGTGTACTTTTACTGCTGATACTTTAACTACATGATAATACTCGTGTACTTTTACTGCTGATACTTTAACTACATGATGATAATACTCGTGTACTTTTACTGATGATACTTTAACTACATGATGATAATAATTGTGTACTTATACTGCTGATACTTTAACTACATGATAATACTCGTGTACTTTTACTGCTGATACTTTAACTACATGATGATAATACTCGTGTACTTTTACTGCTGATACTTTAACAACATGATGATAATACTCGTGTACTTTTACTGCTGATACTTTAACTACATGATGATGATACTCTTGTAGTTTTACTGCTGATACTTTAACTACATGTAGATGATGATACTTGTGTACTTTTACTGCTGATAGCTTAACTACATGATGATAATACTCGTGTACTTTTACTGCTGATACTTTAACTACATGATGATAATACTCGTGTACTTTTACTGATGATACTTTAACTACATGATGATAATACTCGTGTACTTTTACTGCTGATACTTTAACAACATGATGATAATACTCGTGTACTTTTACTGCTGATACTTTAACTACATGATGATGATACTCTTGTAGTTTTACTGCTGATACTTTAACTACATGTAGATGATGATACTTGTGTACTTTTACTGCTGATAGCTTAACTACATGATGATAATACTCGTGTACTTTTACTGCTGATACTTTAACTACATGATGATAATACTCGTGTACTTTTACTGATGATACTTTAACTACATGATGATAATAATCGTGTACTTATACTGCTGATACTTTAACTACATGATAATACTCGTGTACTTTTACTGCTGATACTTTAACTACATGATGATAATACTCGTGTACTTTTACTGCTGATACTTTAACAACATGATGATAATACTCGTGTACTTTTACTGCTGATACTTTAACTACATGATGATGATACTCGTGTAGTTTTACTGCTGATACTTTAACTACATGTAGATGATAATACTCGTGTACTTTTACTGCTGATACTTTAACTACATGAAGATAATACTCGTCTACTTTTACTGCTGATACTTTAACTACATGTAGATGATAATACTTGTGTACTTTTACTGCTGATACTTTCACTACATGAAGATAATACTCGTGTACTTTTACTGCTGATACTTTCACTACATGAAGATAATACTCGTGTACTTTTACTGCTGATACTTTAACTACATGAAGATAATACTCGTGTACTTTTACTGCTGATACTTTAACTACATGAAGATAATACTCGTGTACTTTTACTGCTGATACTTTCACTACATGAAGATAATACTCGTGTACTTTTACTGCTGATACTTTAACTACATGATGATAATACTTGTGTACTTTTACTGCTGATACTTTAACTACATGAAGATAATACTTGTGTACTTTTACTGCTGATACTTTAACTACATGAAGATAATACTTGTGTACTTTTACTGCTGATACTTTAACTACATGATGATAATACTCGTGTAGTTTTACTGCTGATACTTTAACTACATGATGATAATACTCGTGTAGTTTTACTGCTGATACTTTAACTACATGATGATAATAATTGTGTACTTATACTGCTGATACTTTAACTACATGATAATACTCGTGTACTTTTACTGCTGATACTTTAACTACATGATGATAATACTCGTGTACTTTTACTGCTGATACTTTAACAACATGATGATAATACTCGTGTACTTTTACTGCTGATACTTTAACTACATGAAGATAATACTCGTCTACTTTTACTGCTGATACTTTAACTACATGTAGATGATAATACTTGTGTACTTTTACTGCTGATACTTTCACTACATGAAGATAATACTCGTGTACTTTTACTGCTGATACTTTCACTACATGAAGATAATACTCGTGTACTTTTACTGCTGATACTTTAACTACATGAAGATAATACTCGTGTACTTTTACTGCTGATACTTTAACTACATGAAGATAATACTCGTGTACTTTTACTGCTGATACTTTCACTACATGAAGATAATACTCGTGTACTTTTACTGCTGATACTTTAACTACATGATGATAATACTTGTGTACTTTTACTGCTGATACTTTAACTACATGAAGATAATACTTGTGTACTTTTACTGCTGATACTTTAACTACATGAAGATAATACTTGTGTACTTTTACTGCTGATACTTTAACTACATGATGATAATACTCGTGTAGTTTTACTGCTGATACTTTAACTACATGATGATAATACTCGTGTAGTTTTACTGCTGATACTTTAACTACATGATGATAATACTCGTGTACTTTTACTGCTGATACTTTAACTACATGAAGATAATACTCGTGTACTTTTACTGCTGATACATTAACTACATGAAGATAATACTTGTGTACTTTTACTGCTGATACTTTAACTACATGAAGATAATACTTGTGTACTTTTACTGCTGATACTTTAACTACATGATGATAATACTCGTGTACTTTTACTGCTGATACTTTAACTACATGATGATAATACTCGTGTACTTTTACTGCTGATACTTTAACTACATGATGATAATACTCGTGTACTTTTACTGCTGATACTTTAACTACATGATGATGATACTTGTGTACTTTTACTGTTGAAACTTTAACTACATGATGATGATACTTGTGTACTTTTACTGCTGATAGTTTAACTACATAATGATAATACTCGTGTACTTTTACTGCTGATACTTTAACTACATGATGATAATACTCGTGTACTTTTACTGATGATACTTTAACTACATGATGATAATAATCGTGTACTTATACTGCTGATACTTTAACTACATGATAATACTTGTGTACTTTTACTGCTGATACTTTAACTACATGAAGATAATACTTGTGTACTTTTACTGCTGATACTTTAACTACATGATGATAATACTTGTGTACTTTTACTGCTGATACTTTAACTACATGATGATAATACTCGTGTACTTTTACTGCTGATACTTTAACTACATGATGATAATACTCGTGTACTTTTACTGCTGATACTTTAACTACATGATGATGATACTTGTGTACTTTTACTGTTGAAACTTTAACTACATGATGATGATACTTGTGTACTTTTACTGCTGATAGTTTAACTACATAATGATAATACTCGTGTACTTTTACTGCTGATACTTTAACTACATGATGATAATACTCGTGTACTTTTACTGATGATACTTTAACTACATGATGATAATAATCGTGTACTTATACTGCTGATACTTTAACTACATGATAATACTCGTGTACTTTTACTGCTGATACTTTAACTACATGTAGATGATAATACTTGTGTACTTTTACTGCTGATACTTTCACTACATGAAGATAATACTTGTGTACTTTTACTTCTGATACTTTAACTACATGAAGATAATACTTGTGTACTTTTACTGCTGATACTTTAACTACATGATGATAATACTCGTGTAGTTTTACTGCTGATACTTTAACTACATGATGATAATACTCGTGTAGTTTTACTGCTGATACTTTAACTACATGATGATAATACTCGTGTACTTTTACTGCTGATACTTTAACTACATGAAGATAATACTAGTGTACTTTTACTGCTGATACATTAACTACATGAAGATAATACTTGTGTACTTTTACTGCTGATACTTTAACTACATGAAGATAATACTTGTGTACTTTTACTGCTGATACTTTAACTACATGATGATAATACTCGTGTACTTTTACTGCTGATACTTTAACTACATGATGATAATACTCGTGTACTTTTACTGCTGATACTTTAACTACATGATGATAATACTCGTGTACTTTTACTGCTGATACTTTAACTACATGATGATGATACTTGTGTACTTTTACTGTTGAAACTTTAACTACATGATGATGATACTTGTGTACTTTTACTGCTGATAGTTTAACTACATAATGATAATACTCGTGTACTTTTACTGCTGATACTTTAACTACATGATGATAATACTCGTGTACTTTTACTGATGATACTTTAACTACATGATGATAATAATCGTGTACTTATACTGCTGATACTTTAACTACATGATAATACTCGTGTACTTTTACTGCTGATACTTTAACTACATGATAATACTCGTGTACTTTTACTGCTGATACTTTAACTACATGATGATAATACTCGTGTACTTTTACTGATGATACTTTAACTACATGATGATAATACTCGTGTACTTTTACTGCTGATACTTTAACTACATGATGATGATACTCGTGTAGTTTTACTGCTGATACTTTAACTACATGTAGATGATGATACTTGTGTACTTTTACTGCTGATAGCTTAACTACATGATGATAATACTCGTGTACTTTTACTGCTGATACTTTAACTACATGATGATAATACTCGTGTACTTTTACTGATGATACTTTAACTACATGATGATAATAATCGTGTACTTATACTGCTGATACTTTAACTACATGATAATACTCGTGTACTTTTACTGCTGATACTTTAACTACATGATGATAATACTCGTGTACTTTTACTGATGATACTTTAACTACATGATGATAATAATTGTGTACTTATACTGCTGATACTTTAACTACATGATAATACTCGTGTACTTTTACTGCTGATACTTTAACTACATGATGATAATACTCGTGTACTTTTACTGATGATACTTTAACTACATGATGATAATAATCGTGTACTTATACTGCTGATACTTTAACTACATGATAATACTTGTGTACTTTTACTGCTGATACTTTAACTACATGAAGATAATACTTGTGTACTTTTACTGCTGATACTTTAACTACATGATGATAATACTCGTGTACTTTTACTGCTGATACTTTAACTACATGATGATAATACTCGTGTACTTTTACTGCTGATACTTTAACTACATGATGATAATACTCGTGTACTTTTACTGCTGATACTTTAACTACATGATGATGATACTTGTGTACTTTTACTGTTGAAACTTTAACTACATGATGATGATACTTGTGTACTTTTACTGCTGATAGTTTAACTACATAATGATAATACTCGTGTACTTTTACTGCTGATACTTTAACTACATGATGATAATACTCGTGTACTTTTACTGATGATACTTTAACTACATGATGATAATAATCGTGTACTTATACTGCTGATACTTTAACTACATGATAATACTCGTGTACTTTTACTGCTGATACTTTAACTACATGTAGATGATAATACTTGTGTACTTTTACTGCTGATACTTTCACTACATGAAGATAATACTCGTGTACTTTTACTGCTGATACTTTCACTACATGAAGATAATACTCGTGTACTTTTACTGCTGATACTTTAACTACATGAAGATAATACTCGTGTACTTTTACTGCTGATACTTTAACTACATGAAGATAATACTCGTGTACTTTTACTGCTGATACTTTCACTACATGAAGATAATACTCGTGTACTTTTACTGCTGATACTTTAACTACATGAAGATAATACTTGTGTACTTTTACTGCTGATACTTTAACTACATGAAGATAATACTTGTGTACTTTTACTTCTGATACTTTAACTACATGAAGATAATACTTGTGTACTTTTACTGCTGATACTTTAACTACATGATGATAATACTCGTGTAGTTTTACTGCTGATACTTTAACTACATGATGATAATACTCGTGTAGTTTTACTGCTGATACTTTAACTACATGATGATAATACTCGTGTACTTTTACTGCTGATACTTTAACTACATGAAGATAATACTCGTGTACTTTTACTGCTGATACATTAACTACATGAAGATAATACTTGTGTACTTTTACTGCTGATACTTTAACTACATGAAGATAATACTTGTGTACTTTTACTGCTGATACTTTAACTACATGATGATAATACTCGTGTACTTTTACTGCTGATACTTTAACTACATGATGATAATACTCGTGTACTTTTACTGCTGATACTTTAACTACATGATGATAATACTCGTGTACTTTTACTGCTGATACTTTAACTACATGATGATGATACTTGTGTACTTTTACTGTTGAAACTTTAACTACATGATGATGATACTTGTGTACTTTTACTGCTGATAGTTTAACTACATAATGATAATACTCGTGTACTTTTACTGCTGATACTTTAACTACATGATGATAATACTCGTGTACTTTTACTGATGATACTTTAACTACATGATGATAATAATCGTGTACTTATACTGCTGATACTTTAACTACATGATAATACTCGTGTACTTTTACTGCTGATACTTTAACTACATGATAATACTCGTGTACTTTTACTGCTGATACTTTAACTACATGATGATAATACTCGTGTACTTTTACTGATGATACTTTAACTACATGATGATAATACTCGTGTACTTTTACTGCTGATACTTTAACTACATGATGATGATACTCGTGTAGTTTTACTGCTGATACTTTAACTACATGTAGATGATGATACTTGTGTACTTTTACTGCTGATAGCTTAACTACATGATGATAATACTCGTGTACTTTTACTGCTGATACTTTAACTACATGATGATAATACTCGTGTACTTTTACTGATGATACTTTAACTACATGATGATAATAATCGTGTACTTATACTGCTGATACTTTAACTACATGATAATACTCGTGTACTTTTACTGCTGATACTTTAACTACATGATGATAATACTCGTGTACTTTTACTGATGATACTTTAACTACATGATGATAATAATTGTGTACTTATACTGCTGATACTTTAACTACATGATAATACTCGTGTACTTTTACTGCTGATACTTTAACTACATGATGATAATACTCGTGTACTTTTACTGCTGATACTTTAACAACATGATGATAATACTCGTGTACTTTTACTGCTGATACTTTAACTACATGATGATGATACTCGTGTAGTTTTACTGCTGATACTTTAACTACATGTAGATGATAATACTCGTGTACTTTTACTGCTGATACTTTAACTACATGAAGATAATACTCGTCTACTTTTACTGCTGATACTTTAACTACATGTAGATGATAATACTTGTGTACTTTTACTGCTGATACTTTAACTACATGAAGATAATACTCGTGTACTTTTACTGCTGATACTTTAACTACATGAAGATAATACTTGTGTACTTTTACTGCTGATACTTTAACTACATGAAGATACTACTTGTGTACTTTTACTGCTGATACTTTAACTACATGAAGATAATACTCGTGTACTTTTACTGCTGATACTTTCACTACATGAAGATAATACTCGTGTACTTTTACTGCTGATACTTTAACTACATGATGATGATACTCGTGTACTTTTACTGCTGATACTTTAACTACATGAAGATGATACTCGTGTACTTTTACTGCTCATACTTTAACTACATGAAGATAATACTTGTGTACTTTTACTGCTGATACTTTCACTACATGATGATAATACTCGTGTACTTTTACTGCTGATACTTTAACTACATGAAGATAATACTCGTGTACTTTTACTGCTGATACTTTAACTACATGATGATAATACTCGTGTACTTTTACTGCTGATACTTTAACTACATCAAGATAATACTCGTGTACTTTTACTGCTGATACTTTAACTACATGAAGATAATACTCGTGTACTTTTACTGCTGATACTTTAACTACATGATGATAATACTCGTGTACTTTTACTGCTGATACTTTAACTACATGTAGATAATAATTGTGTACTTATACTGCTGATACTTTAACTACATGAAGATAATACTCGTGTACTTTTACTGCTGATACTTTAACTACATGATGATAATACTCGTGTACTTTTACTGCTGATACTTTAACTACATGTAGATAATACTCTTGCCAGGTGAGATTAACAGGACGGTGTTACGGCTGCAGACGTCACAACGTGTTTCCCTCTGCCTCTTCATCCTCCTCCTCCGTCTTCTTTCTAAACAACCGACGCCCTCAGCGTGTTTATATTAAATTCATTCGTCTGGAGAAATATCAGAAGCCTCACATCAGTTAATGCATCCCATAATTCCTCTATTTGATTACCTGGGTGTCCCGGGTGGCATGCGTCAGCCGTTTATTAGCCTCTTGTGCTCCCGTAAACACAGAGCAGTGACAGATACTTATCAGCTGTGTGTGTGTGTGTGTGTGTTTGTGTGTGAGGAGGGGGGGTGCTGTTCGGAGTGATAGCCAGTCTGAAGCATTCAGATGGAGAGCCGTCACAAAGGAAACACATGTTGGAGTTCAGTAATGTAGTTCTAATGTTTCCTCAGCTCATCTCATCCATCAACTCTAAATATTATTCTCATATCACCACACAGTAATGTTTCTCCCTCAGAGGGACACTGACTGCTCACTTCTCAGGCTTCACTCTTTTGTTTCAGAAGAGAATTCTAGATAAGATGTAGCGTAATCTCCCAACAAGGAGCTCAACGGCGTCCAGCCGGCTGCAGTATTTATACTCCTAGGTGAGGTCTTCCTTTGAAATGACATCATTCTCTAAAATACCAAGAGGCTCAGCTCGATATCTCGTCCACATCAAGGACTTTGAAAGAGGAAAGAATATCCTGCTGTTTATATCTCAGGTGTCGTCACATTTGAAACACAAACTGTTGCATGAGATCCTTCAGGGCTGCGGGGGGTTCAGTAGGTGATGGAGAGACGTAGATACACTCCCTGCACACGTCACCTGAGGGACGCAAGACGTGCATCATCACTTACATGGGAACTAGTTACCGTCCTGACAGTCACTGTATCAAAGTGCCCCCCCCCCCCCCAGAGGCTGCCTGCAGCGCTGCCAGCAGTCGCAGGTCATTAGGAGGAAGGTGTGTCTGCTGTTGACTCACTCAGTGAGTCATCAGCTCAAACGCTGGGATTCGTGACTCTTCTGAGTTTAGCTCTCTGTGAAGCTGAGCCGGAGTCTCATTACTGCTCCATCCACAGTGTGTGTCGTTCCCAATCATACATCCAATACACTTCCTGTATGTGTATACGTGTCTTTATTTAAACATGTCCCTTACATACCTTCATGCTGTATAAACACAGTTGCTCTGGATCATATCGTGCATCAGAAGCCAGAAGGATCTTCTCCTGCTGACAACATATTGTTTACTAAGTTCATTATTATTATTATATGTTTTTACTTTAATAGGTTTTCTGCTGCACTCACATCAGTTTGTCTGAAGTTAATGTTCTGCACTTTAATGATTTCACCTCAAGTTGATGACGTTCCTGCAGGAGTCTTATTGTTCTGAGATTTATCCTCAATTGTCTGTAGTTGTGTAGTTGTGTAGTTGTATGTAGTCGTGTAGTTGTCTGTAGTTGTGTAGTTGTCTGTAGTTGTGTAGTTGTCTGTAGTTGTGTAGTTGTATGTAGTTGTGTAGTTGTGTAGTTGTCTGTAGTTGTGTAGTTGTATGTAGTTGTGTAGTTGTCTGTAGTTGTATGTAACTGTCTGTAGTTGTCTGTAGTTGTCAGAAAACACCATTCAGGAGTTCTGAAGCAGCTGTTGTCTGGCCCACATGTATTACATTACAGATTAACAGTATTAACAGCATTTGAAACAGTTTTGAATGAAAGGATTCCGACTCGTCCTCACAGTGTTGCATGATGGGATAATACTGTGATGTGTCCACAGTGTGTTGAGCTACACTCACAGCTCTGAAACAGGAAGCTGTTTGAATCTGCACACATGTTGATGCTAATCTAACAGTTTCTTTATTCCTCTCTTGCTCCTCAGTGTTGATCATGAGTCTAACTGAAGCGCTCTCTCTTCTCCACTCATATTGCAGAGCGTAGAGTTCGTTCCTGCAGAGCTGCTCTGCAGAACACCTCAGCTGTCTGTACTTCCTGTGACAGCGCTGTGCTGGAGGTTCGGTTCAGGGAAGGATCGAGGTTCAGTGGGACATTTAAAACTGAAATCACCGTGGATGCATTCCTCATTACCAGAGTAGACATGCTGCAGGTTCATCAGTGTCTCTGAGGCTCAGAGGGTGCACGTCACATGATGTATCCACTCTGGATGCTTGTGAGCCAAAGTGAAGGAGAAGCTCTTCCACAATCGCGCTGCATCCGACAGCAAAGAGGAAAGATAAGAGCAGACGCATCCTTTCAAATCAGCCGGCAGCCCTTCCTTCAGATAAGCTAAGTAGCTTAAGATAGGAGTCAAAAGACTGGAACTGGGATAAAGTAAGCTCATGCAGAACATTTCCTGTTGTGCAGTGTGTCGTCCGCTCTCCTGTAAAACACAATCAGAAGCTGTGCAGCAGCAGCATGTCTTCTGAGGAGACACTGAGGGCATGTCCTCCGCACTGAAGGTCAACAAACAAGTGTTTCCCATCAGAAACGTGTTTATTGAAACGTGTGTTGACTTCATCTTGCAAAACAGAAACTACACCAGTTTAAACAAATCAAATGTAAAAGATTCTACATCCTTTTCTTTTTTGGTAGATTGGAGAAAACTCAGTGTTTCTGAATCCTGCCTGTAGTCTGTGTATTTCCTATTAACCTCATCAGTACAACCTCTTTCATCAGTTCATATTTCACAGTGACAATGCAGTCACAACATCAGATATTAGTCTATCCATCACCCTGACACACACACACACACACACACACACACACACACACACACACACACACACACACACACACACACACACACACACACTGCCTGTCCCCTCTGGACATGTGTGATCAGAGTTTATTAAGTAATTCAGTTGTTTTCAGGAAAAGTTCTCACAGTTTTGGTTGCTGTGAAATGGTCGATTGGACGCCGTCATCCAAGTGGACACCGATGATTCTTAGTGAAAGTTAAAGTGTAACTGCAGGAGAGAAGCTGCACTGATGCATCAGCTGAGCGCTTCATTCACTGACAAACTGCTCCCTGCTGGTCGGGGGAGTTGCACTGTTTTCACACTCCTCTCACTTCTTCTGGATTTGAATGACGTTCCACATGAAGCAGAACGAGCTCATGTTTGGCAGGTTTGGTAGAAGGAGCCTCCGTAACTGGACAAAGTCCATACAGTGAAATAAATATAGAATAACACACTCTGCTGTTATTATTCAGTTATTGTAGTTTCTGTAACAACGTTCAGTCAATATTCATCTGCAGTGTCACAGTCTGCAGTATGAAGTCATACACACACATACACACATACACATATACACATATACACATACACACATATACACACATACACATATACACATACACACATATACACACATACACATATACACATGCACACATACACACACATACACACACATATTAAAGGTTTGCACAGTCAGCACCAGATCCTGTGTGCGGTGCACTCGTACATGTACAGACGACTCTCCTGTTTTACTGTGAGACTGAAGACAAACAGGAAGATTCTCAGGTTATAAGAAGCATCTTTGTTCTGGTCACGGTGATCCTCAGGACGAGAATGCCACAGTGAATCTAATATATATATATAATATAATATGAGTCTCATGTCTTTGTTAACATTCCAGTTATGACTCATGGAAGAAGATCCTTTTGTTTGTGAAATGCAGCATTCGTTAAGAACCTTAAATGCCTCCATGAGCTTTACTGGAAGAACTACAACAATGAACGTCTTGTAGTTTCTAAAGTCTCTGAGCTTCAATGGTCATGTAATTATGTCTAACATTCAGAAAATTATTTTGCATTCAACATGGATCCATGTGATGCTGCTTCAGAGCTGCGTGTCCCTCCAGTCATTATGGGATGTGTAAACAGGCCAATGCCTCAAAGCACGCTAACTGATGCGTGCTGCAGGAAGGTAATAATGTAAATGTCCAAGAATAAATAAATAAATCAAACGGTGCTTCATTGTAACAATTAAATCTTATAATTAATTGCTTTACCTTTCTGCCTCAGTGATGATGAGACTGCATGTACATATATATATAAATTCCCATAGCAAAGTATCAGGAAGTAGATATTAGGTTCTGAATGTGATGCTGCTGCAGTTTTGATGTATATTTAATATCATTATTGTTACAGTGAGTCTTATTCTATCTGTGTTCTTATCTTCATTTCACTCTATATTTATAGTTAAACACGTTGTGCTGCAGTTTGTCTGGAAGGTGCTATAATAAAGTTTAATGTTATAAATATTATGTTATATGACACAATGAAAGCCGGAAAGTCCCATGCTGCATTTCAGCAAAACATATCTAATCACATCGCCATCAGTGACCTGCGTCAACTGTTGAAAGAAATCCTCAACAGTGGCGACGTGTTTCGTTTTTGTGCAACGACAACGCGTTATAAATGTGTAACGTATAAAGTGTGTCAGTAAGTTTCACTGCAGCTCAATCAAACATGAAGCCTTTCCCCCCTGAAGGGTGAGGCTCTAGCGCTCTGTTGCCCTGTCGCCATGATGCTATGTCGCCCTGTCACTATGTCGCTCTGTCGCCATGTTGCCCTGTCGGTTTGTCGCCATGTCGCCCTGTCACTCTGTCACTATGTCGCTCTGTTGCTCTGTCGCCCTGTCACTCTGTCACTATGTCGCTCTGTCACTGTGTTGCCCTGTCACTATGTCGCTCTGTCACTGTGTTGCCCTGTCACTATGTCGCTCTGTCGCCATGTTGCCATGTCGCCCTGTTACCATGTCGCCCTGTCGCCCTGTCACTGTTTCGCCATGTTGCCATGTCGCCCTGTTGCCATGTTGCCCTGTTGCCATGTCGCCCTGTTGCCATGTCACCCTGTTGCCATGTCACTCTGTTGCCCTATCGCCCTGACACTCTGTCGCCCTGTCACTATGTCGCTCTGTCGCCCTGTCACTATGTCGCTCTGTCACCATGTTGCCATGTCGCTCTGTCGCCCCACCGTCACCTCGCTGTGTTGGTATATATTTCATCTCTTTTACCAGCTCTCTCCTCTTTGTTAGCAGGCTTTGTGTCGTCCTGCTTCTTTGTCTTACGTATATTTCTTTACCTCATGTTGTCTCTTTCTGTTCTTCTCGTCTTCGACCACTTTCACTCTTCGTTTCATGTTGCAGAGAAAGTTTAGTTTCTATCTCTTGCTCACTGTGTGGCGAAACAGAAGTTGTTGCGTCAGCTGAATGAACTGTAATGTGATGTGTCGTCTCTCACATTATAAATGGTTAAAGTCTTGATGCTGCATCAACACGATGCTCTTGTGTTACACATTGTGGTGCATTGAGGCTCGTTTACACTCTTCTGCATGAGCAACATGTGTTCACAGGCCAATATTAAAGCAAAAACCGACATTAACACAACATTTGGAAAGACAGCAGGAAATACAATGTGGACGAAATGGGAGACGACTGTCCTTCCAAGACAAACAGCGTCCGTTGACATTTAAGTGACAGCGCCCGTTGACATTTAAGTGACAGCGCCCTCTTCAGGCGGCACAGGGCACGCTGATCACTTCCTGTTTCCTGTGTGTGTGTGTGTGTGTGTGTGTGTGTGTGTGTGTGTGTGTGTGTGTGTGTGTATAAGCATACGAAGCAGGAAGCAGAGTCACTGTCATCATCTGCTTTTATGGGTCATAAAGACTCAATTAATCAACATACCATACTTACTTTGTAAACTTTTGTGGTTCCACATTATTTCCCTGTGACCAGGTTACTACGGTGCATCCATCACATCTCATTATGTCTCGTAGTTTCCTGCAGAATCAGTGAGTGTGAACTTGCAAAGCTGCAGAAAGAATCTGAAGGAAACAGCTTCAGGTTTAGTGTCCAGAATAAACCTGTGTTTCCTCTGAGACGTGTGACGTCTGCTGTGTGTTCTCTGAAAGGCAATTTCACTCTCTGTCTCTCTCCCCTGCAGAAGACAGTAACCCTGGTGGCTGGTTGTCCCCTGACTATCACCACCTCATCAAATGTTAACTTCTCTGATCAATAATCCTTTATTATCCTTCTGTTAGCAGAAAGATTAGAGCAGATCTGCTGCTGAGCATCTTCTCTTTCATTAGCAGAGATAGGGAACAGTACGGGATTACAAGCCAGAGAGGTGTGCGTGTGCGTGTGCGTGTGTGTATGTCACGAGATATATACGACTGTAGTCTGACGACGATTCAGCTGACCTTAACATTCTCTCATAAACTGGATACGTGTGAAACAATCCACTGGTTGTCGTCGTCTCTGAAGTCTGTCTCGGTGCAGGGAAAGGAAGTTTTCTCCTGGAAACACCAGAACTCAAGAAGCAGCCTCCAGAGGCGTCATCAGACCTGATGCTTCTGAGGTTGTTCGAAAGGCAACTTGTCAAAGTAAATCTAAGAGTTCATTTAGTATCCGAGCATACAGCACATATTGAATGTGATGATATAATAAACTCACTTATAACACAGTGTGTCCCCAGTACCACACAACCTGTTTTACTTTAGTCCGATATTGTATTATTCTTTAATAATGTAGTGATGTTCTCTGGCAGACTCACTCCTTCAGGAGGTTCAGCACACGTTGCATCATCACAGTGTGTACAGTATCCTACAGCATGTACTGTATGTACTGTATGTACTGTATATGCAGTATTTTCTGTGCACTCTGTAGTACATGCAGTCATCCCTTCAGCTCTGTCCTCCTGGTCCCCGTGTCAACATGAATAGTTAGTGTAAGATGGCAAAGCCTGGATGACTCTGTAGCAGTTTCTGTAAAGCTTATCCAGTCTTCTGTATGACACACACTCATAAATTCCCTAAACTGTATGTGCCACAGGCAAGATCCCAACTACACAATATGAAGCCTTCAGCTGAAAAACTGCAGCCAGGGGCCAATTTGAGCAAGAAATAAAGAGGACGTGATGTTCACTGTGATATTGAATTGATCCCCCAAACTAACAGTAAATGTCAGTGTCTGTTCAGAAGAGAGTATTCTGTCTCCTCGCATTGTTTCTGCAGGAGTTCCTGGAGTCTCTCGACCACAAAGAGATGAACACCGGTTGGATTATAACACAACGTGTTGGCATTATCTCCCTCGCTAGCTCAGGGTCGTACTGTTCTTCTACAAGAAGCTCCAGGGAAACCCTTCACCTGTCATCCTCTAGTATTATGATGTTGTTCTGGTGATCCAAATTTCTGCAGCCCATAATACTCCGCAGAACAGCCCCCACCTTTTCAAAGGAAAACAAGGAACAGAGAAGGTTTTGTTTCTGTAGGCCTTTGGATTTAGACCAATCAGACGAGGATAAACCCCGTACACAAATTACTGCAGAACATAATCTGCAAGATGAAATTTAATGAACCTCTTAAAATCTTCATCACCACGATTTAAAACGGCAACACTTGGAGGGAACTTCAATGTCTTTAAACCGAGTCAAAGCTTAAGGGAAGTGTCGATTACCAGGTCCACAACGGAGACATGTTTACACATATGAGACAACTTTACACACAGGAGACAAGTTTACACACAGGAGACATTTTTACAAACAGGAGACATGTTTACACACAGGAGACAGGTTTACATTCAAGAGACATGTTTACACACAGGAGACATTTTTACAAACAGGAGACATGTTTACACACAAGAGACAAGTTTACACACAGGAGACAAGTTTACACACAGGAGACATTTTTACAAACAGGAGACATGTTTACACACAAGAGAAGAGTTTACACACAGGAGACATGTTTACACACAGGAGACAAGTTTACATTCAGGAGACATGTTTACACACAAGAGACAAGTTTACACACAGGAGACATTTTTACACACAGGAAACATGTTTACACACAGGAGACAAGTTTACATTCAGGAGACATTTTTACAAACAGGAGACATGTTTACACATTCAGGAGACATTTTTACACATAGGAGACAAGTTTACACACATGAGACAAGTTTACACATTCAGGAGACATGTTTACACACAGGAGACATGTTTACATTCAGGAGACATTTTTACACATAGGAGACATGTTTACAACAGGAGACATGTTTACAAACAGGAGACATGTTTACAAACAGGAGACATGTTTACAAACAGGAGACATGTTTACAAACAGGAGACAAGTTTACACACATGAGACATGTTTACACATTCAGGAGACATGTTTACACACAGGAGACATGTTTACATTCAGGAGACATTTTTACACATAGGAGACATGTTTACACACAGGAGACATGTTTACAAACAGGAGACATGTTTACAAACAGGAGACAAGTTTAAACACATGAGACAAGTTTACATTCAGGAGACATTTTTACACATAGGAGACATGTTTACACACAGGAGACATGTTTACAAACAGGAGACAAGTTTACACACATGAGACATGTTTACACACAGGAGACGTGTTTACACACATGAGACAAGTTTACATTCAGGAGACATTTTTACACACAGGAGACAAGTTTATGCAGAGGAGACATGTTTACACACAGGAGACATGTTTACGCACAGGAGACAAGTTTACACACAGGAGACAAGTTTACACACATGAGACATGTTTACACACAGGAGACAAGTATACACACATGAGACATGTTTACAACCAGGAGACATGTTTACACACAGGAGACATGTTTACACACATGAGACAAGTTTACATTCAGGAGACATTTTTACACACAGGAGACAAGTTTACGCACATGAGACATGTTTACACACAGGAGACATGTTTACACACAGGAGACAAGTTTACACACAGGAGACAAGTTTACACACATGAGACATGTTTACACACAGGAGACAAGTTTACAAACATGAGACATGTTTACAACCAGGACACATGTTTACACACAGGAGACAAGTTTACACACAGGAGACATGTTTACACACAGGAGACAAGTTTACACACAGGAGACATGTTTACACACAGGAGACATGTTTACACAAAGGACACAAGTTTACACACAGGAGACATGTTTACACACAGGAGACATGTTTACACACAGGAGACATGTTTACACACAGGAGACAAGTTTACACACAGGAGACATGTTTACACACAGTAGACATGTTTACACACAGGAGACATGTTTACAAACAGGAGACATGTTTACACATTCAGGAGACATTTTTACACATAGGAGACATGTTTACACACAGGAGACAAGTTTACACACAGGAGACATGTTTACACATTCAGGAGACATGTTTACGCACAGGAGACAAGTTTACACACATTTGACATGTTTACAACCAGGAGACATGTTTAAGCACAGGAGACAAGTTTACACACAGGAGACATGTTTACACACAGGAGACAAGTTTACACACAGGAGACATGTTTACACACAGTAGACATGTTTACACACAGGAGACATGTTTACAAACAGGAGACATGTTTACACATTCAGGAGACATTTTTACACATAGGAGACATGTTTACACACAGGAGACAAGTTTACACACAGGAGACATGTTTACACATTCAGGAGACATGTTTACGCACAGGAGACAAGTTTACACACAGGAGACATGTTTACACATTCAGGAGGCATGTTTACGCACAGGAGACAAGTTTACACACATTTGACATGTTTACAACCAGGAGACATGTTTAAGCACAGGAGACAAGTTTACACACAGGAGACATGTTTACACACAGGATACATGTTTACACACATTTGACATGTTTACAACCAGGAGACAAGTTTACACACAGGAGACATGTTTACACACAGGAGACAAGTTTACACACAGGAGACAAGTTTAAACACATGAGAGATGTTTACACACAGTAGACAAGTTTACACACATGAGACATGTTTACAACCAGGATACATGTTTACACACAGGAGACAAGTTTACACACAGGAGACATGTTTACACACATGAGACAAGTTTACATTCAGGAGACATTTTTACACACAGGAGACAAGTTTACGCACAGGAGACATGTTTACACACAGGAGACATGTTTACACACAGGAGACAAGTTTACACACAGGAGACATGTTTACACACATGAGACATGTTTACACACAGGAGACAAGTTTACACACATGAGACATATTTACAACCAGGAGACATTTTTACACACAGGAGACAAGTTTACACACAGGAGACATGTTTACACACAGGAGACAAGTTTACACACAGGAGACATGTTTACACACAGGAGACATGTTTTCACAAAGGAGACAAGTTTACACACAGGAGACATGTTTACACACAGGAGACATGTTTACACACAGGAGACATGTTTACACACAGGAGACAAGTTTACACACAGGAGACATGTTTACACACAGGAGACAAGTTTACACACATGAGACATGTTTACAACCAGGAGACATGTTTACACACAGGAGATATTTTTACACATAGGAAACATGTTTACACATAGGAGACAAGTTTACATTCAAGAGACATGTTTACATTCAAGAGACATGTTTACAAACAGGAGACATGTTTACACATTCAGGAGACATTTTTACACATAGGAGACATGTTTACACACAGGAGACAAGTTTACACACAGGAGACATGTTTACACATTCAGGAGACATGTTTACGCACAGGAGACAAGTTTACACCCAGGACACATGTTTACACATTCAGGAGGCATGTTTACGCACAGGAGACAAGTTTACACACATTTGACATGTTTACAACCAGGAGACATGTTTAAGCACAGGAGACAAGTTTACACACAGGAGACATGTTTACACACAGGAGACAAGTTTACACACATTTGACATGTTTACAACCAGGAGACAAGTTTACACATAGGAGACATGTTTACACACAGTAGACAAGTTTACACACAGGAGACATGTTTACACATTCAGGAGACATGTTTACACACAGGAGACATGTTTACACACAGGAGACATGTTTACACACAGGAGACAAGTTTACACACATGAGACATGTTTACACACAGGAGACATTTTTACACATAGGAGACATGTTTACACATAGGAGACAAGTTTACATTCAAGAGACATGTTTACACATTCAGGAGACATGTTTACGCACAGGAGACAAGTTTACACACAGGAGACATGTTTACAACCAGGAGACATGTTTACACACAGAAGACATGTTTACACACAGGAGATATTTTTACACATAGGAGACATGTTTACACATAGGAGACAAGTTTACATTCAAGAGACATGTTTACAAACAGGAGACATGTTTACACATTCAGGAGACATTTTTACACATAGGAGACATGTTTACACACAGGAGACAAGTTTACACACAGGAGACATGTTTACACACATTTGACATGTTTACAACCAGGAGACAAGTTTACACATAGGAGACATGTTTACGCACAGGAGACAAGTTTACACACATTTGACATGTTTACAACCAGGAGACATGTTTACGCACAGGAGACAAGTTTACACACATGAGACATGTTTACAACCAGGAGACATGTTTACACACAGAAGACATGTTTACACACAGGAGATATTTTTACACATAGGAGACATGTTTACACATAGGAGACAAGTTTACATTCAAGAGACATGTTTACAAACAGGAGACATGTTTACACATTCAGGAGACATTTTTACACATAGGAGACATGTTTACACACAGGAGACAAGTTTACACACAGGAGACATGTTTACACACATTTGACATGTTTACAACCAGGAGACAAGTTTACACATAGGAGACATGTTTACACACAGGAGACAAGTTTACACACAGGAGACATGTTTACACATTCAGGAGACATGTTTACGCACAGGAGACAAGTTTACACACATTTGACATGTTTACAACCAGGAGACATGTTTACACACAGGAGACATGTTTACACACAGGAGACATGTTTTTAATCACAGGAGACAAGTTTACAACCAGGAGACATGTTTACACATTCAGGAGACATGTTTACGCACAGGAGACAAGTTTACACACATTTGACATGTTTACAACCAGGAGACATGTTTAAGCACAGGAGACAAGTTTACACACAGGAGACATGTTTACACACAGGAGACAAGTTTACACACAGGAGACATGTTTACACACAGTAGACATGTTTACACACAGGAGACATGATTCAGGAGACATTTTTACACATAGGAGACATGTTTACACACAGGAGACAAGTTTACACACAGGAGACATGTTTACACATTCAGGAGACATGTTTACGCACAGGAGACAAGTTTACACACAGGAGACATGTTTACACATTCAGGAGGCATGTTTACGCACAGGAGACAAGTTTACACACATTTGACATGTTTACAACCAGGAGACATGTTTAAGCACAGGAGACAAGTTTACACACAGGAGACATGTTTACACACAGGATACATGTTTACACACATTTGACATGTTTACAACCAGGAGACAAGTTTACACACAGGAGACATGTTTACACACAGGAGACAAGTTTACACACAGGAGACAAGTTTAAACACATGAGAGATGTTTACACACAGTAGACAAGTTTACACACATGAGACATGTTTACAACCAGGAGACATGTTTACACACAGGAGACAAGTTTACACACAGGAGACATGTTTACACACATGAGACAAGTTTACATTCAGGAGACATTTTTACACACAGGAGACAAGTTTACGCACAGGAGACATGTTTACACACAGGAGACATGTTTACACACAGGAGACAAGTTTACACACAGGAGACATGTTTACACACATGAGACATGTTTACACACAGGAGACAAGTTTACACACATGAGACATGTTTACAACCAGGAGACATTTTTACACACAGGAGACAAGTTTACACACAGGAGACATGTTTACACACAGGAGACAAGTTTACACACAGGAGACATGTTTACACACAGGAGACATGTTTTCACAAAGGAGACAAGTTTACACACAGGAGACATGTTTACACACAGGAGACATGTTTACACACAGGAGACATGTTTACACACAGGAGACAAGTTTACACACAGCAGACATGTTTACACACAGGAGACAAGTTTACACACATGAGACATGTTTACAACCAGGAGACATGTTTACACACAGGAGATATTTTTACACATAGGAAACATGTTTACACATAGGAGACAAGTTTACATTCAAGAGACATGTTTACATTCAAGAGACATGTTTACAAACAGGAGACATGTTTACACATTCAGGAGACATTTTTACACATAGGAGACATGTTTACACACAGGAGACAAGTTTACACACAGGAGACATGTTTACACATTCAGGAGACATGTTTACGCACAGGAGACAAGTTTACACACAGGAGACATGTTTACACATTCAGGAGGCATGTTTACGCACAGGAGACAAGTTTACACACATTTGACATGTTTACAACCAGGAGACATGTTTAAGCACAGGAGACAAGTTTACACACAGGAGACATGTTTACACACAGGAGACAAGTTTACACACATTTGACATGTTTACAACCAGGAGACAAGTTTACACATAGGAGACATGTTTACACACAGTAGACAAGTTTACACACAGGAGACATGTTTACACATTCAGGAGACATGTTTACACACAGGAGACATGTTTACACACAGGAGACATGTTTACACACAGGAGACAAGTTTACACACATGAGACATGTTTACACACAGGAGACATTTTTACACATAGGAGACATGTTTACACATAGGAGACAAGTTTACATTCAAGAGACATGTTTACACATTCAGGAGACATGTTTACGCACAGGAGACAAGTTTACACACAGGAGACATGTTTACAACCAGGAGACATGTTTACACACAGAAGACATGTTTACACACAGGAGATATTTTTACACATAGGAGACATGTTTACACATAGGAGACAAGTTTACATTCAAGAGACATGTTTACAAACAGGAGACATGTTTACACATTCAGGAGACATTTTTACACATAGGAGACATGTTTACACACAGGAGACAAGTTTACACACAGGAGACATGTTTACACACATTTGACATGTTTACAACCAGGAGACAAGTTTACACATAGGAGACATGTTTACGCACAGGAGACAAGTTTACACACATTTGACATGTTTACAACCAGGAGACATGTTTACGCACAGGAGACAAGTTTACACACATGAGACATGTTTACAACCAGGAGACATGTTTACACACAGAAGACATGTTTACACACAGGAGATATTTTTACACATAGGAGACATGTTTACACATAGGAGACAAGTTTACATTCAAGAGACATGTTTACAAACAGGAGACATGTTTACACATTCAGGAGACATTTTTACACATAGGAGACATGTTTACACACAGGAGACAAGTTTACACACAGGAGACATGTTTACACACATTTGACATGTTTACAACCAGGAGACAAGTTTACACATAGGAGACATGTTTACACACAGGAGACAAGTTTACACACAGGAGACATGTTTACACATTCAGGAGACATGTTTACGCACAGGAGACAAGTTTACACACATTTGACATGTTTACAACCAGGAGACATGTTTACACACAGGAGACATGTTTACACACAGGAGACATGTTTTTAATCACAGGAGACAAGTTTACAACCAGGAGACATGTTTACAACCAGGAGACAAGTTTACACACAGGAGACAAGTTTACAACCAGGAGACATGTTTACAAACAGGAGACAAGTTTACACATAGGAGACATGTTTACACACAGGAGACAAGTTTACACACAGGAGACATGTTTACACACAGGAGACATGTTTGCACATTCAGGAGACATGTTTACGCACAGGAGACAAGTTTACACACATTTGACATGTTTACAACCAGGAGACATGTTTACACACAGGAGACATGTTTACACACAGGAGACATGTTTACAACCAGGAGACATGTTTACACACAGGAGACAAGTTTACACACAGGAGACATGTTTACACACAGGAGACATGTTTACAACCAGGAGACAAGTTTACACACATTAGACGTGTTTACACAACCAGGAGACAACAGGACATGCTACAAATATGTCTTAAAACTGTTAGCGACAAAATTAAGCTAACATCTTCAACAATAACAAAATGGAGTACAGCTTTGGACATTATGTCGGGGGGGTTGTAGTAAACAACATACTGTTGTGACTCAACTTTGTCTTTAATTACTTTGTCTTTAATTCAATTTCCTTGAATAAATTCGCACACAAAGGATCCACTAAATCCTCAAATTTCTGGAAAAGAAGGCTGAATTTGAAGGAGCCTCTGAATGGGACAGCCTTGTTGCGCTGCGTCCCCTGAAATGAGACAGAGCTTCAGTGTCCTCACATCACATTTCACTGATCCACTGTCCGCTCTGAGCACGTCTTTAGTGGAACCAACTTTCTTTAGCTCTGCTTCCACAGCAAAACTCTGGATGAGTCAACACAAAAGAGTTTTGGGGGATTTTAGGATGTAAAGTTCTTTAAGTCATTTGAACATATTGAGAGCAGGTTCTCAATGCAAACATTAACTGCTTTAATTGTTAATACTTTTGAATTGTCCCATTTTAATCCCTTAAAACCTGACAATGTGCTTTAATAAAATAAATAAATTAAAGAGAAAATATTTAGAAGAAGGATTAATGTCCATTAGCGTGTAGCTTGTATGATTATACAGGCTTATAGGAATGTGATGACTAATGGTTAATATTTCATTGTCATCAAAGTCCGGAGACAACGCAGGAGACAAGTTTACACACATGAGACATGTTTACACACAGGAGACATTTTTACACATAGGAGACATGTTTACACATAGGAGACAAGTTTACATTCAAGAGACATGTTTACACATTCAGGAGACATGTTTACGCACAGGAGACAAGTTTACACACAGGAGACATGTTTACAACCAGGAGACATGTTTACACACAGAAGACATGTTTACACACAGGAGATATTTTTACACATAGGAGACATGTTTACACATAGGAGACAAGTTTACATTCAAGAGACATGTTTACAAACAGGAGACATGTTTACACATTCAGGAGACATTTTTACACATAGGAGACATGTTTACACACAGGAGACAAGTTTACACACAGGAGACATGTTTACACACATTTGACATGTTTACAACCAGGAGACAAGTTTACACATAGGAGACATGTTTACGCACAGGAGACAAGTTTACACACATTTGACATGTTTACAACCAGGAGACATGTTTACGCACAGGAGACAAGTTTACACACATGAGACATGTTTACAACCAGGAGACATGTTTACACACAGAAGACATGTTTACACACAGGAGATATTTTTACACATAGGAGACATGTTTACACATAGGAGACAAGTTTACATTCAAGAGACATGTTTACAAACAGGAGACATGTTTACACATTCAGGAGACATTTTTACACATAGGAGACATGTTTACACACAGGAGACAAGTTTACACACAGGAGACATGTTTACACACATTTGACATGTTTACAACCAGGAGACAAGTTTACACATAGGAGACATGTTTACACACAGGAGACAAGTTTACACACAGGAGACATGTTTACACATTCAGGAGACATGTTTACGCACAGGAGACAAGTTTACACACATTTGACATGTTTACAACCAGGAGACATGTTTACACACAGGAGACATGTTTACACACAGGAGACATGTTTTTAATCACAGGAGACAAGTTTACAACCAGGAGACATGTTTACAACCAGGAGACAAGTTTACACACAGGAGACAAGTTTACAACCAGGAGACATGTTTACAAACAGGAGACAAGTTTACACATAGGAGACATGTTTACACACAGGAGACAAGTTTACACACAGGAGACATGTTTACACACAGGAGACATGTTTGCACATTCAGGAGACATGTTTACGCACAGGAGACAAGTTTACACACATTTGACATGTTTACAACCAGGAGACATGTTTACACACAGGAGACATGTTTACACACAGGAGACATGTTTACAACCAGGAGACATGTTTACACACAGGAGACAAGTTTACACACAGGAGACATGTTTACACACAGGAGACATGTTTACAACCAGGAGACAAGTTTACACACATTAGACGTGTTTACACAACCAGGAGACAACAGGACATGCTACAAATATGTCTTAAAACTGTTAGCGACAAAATTAAGCTAACATCTTCAACAATAACAAAATGGAGTACAGCTTTGGACATTATGTCGGGGGGGTTGTAGTAAACAACATACTGTTGTGACTCAACTTTGTCTTTAATTACTTTGTCTTTAATTCAATTTCCTTGAATAAATTCGCACACAAAGGATCCACTAAATCCTCAAATTTCTGGAAAAGAAGGCTGAATTTGAAGGAGCCTCTGAATGGGACAGCCTTGTTGCGCTGCGTCCCCTGAAATGAGACAGAGCTTCAGTGTCCTCACATCACATTTCACTGATCCACTGTCCGCTCTGAGCACGTCTTTAGTGGAACCAACTTTCTTTAGCTCTGCTTCCACAGCAAAACTCTGGATGAGTCAACACAAAAGAGTTTTGGGGGATTTTAGGATGTAAAGTTCTTTAAGTCATTTGAACATATTGAGAGCAGGTTCTCAATGCAAACATTAACTGCTTTAATTGTTAATACTTTTGAATTGTCCCATTTTAATCCCTTAAAACCTGACAATGTGCTTTAATAAAATAAATAAATTAAAGAGAAAATATTTAGAAGAAGGATTAATGTCCATTAGCGTGTAGCTTGTATGATTATACAGGCTTATAGGAATGTGATGACTAATGGTTAATATTTCATTGTCATCAAAGTCCGGAGACAACGCAGCCGCTCCATTCGTTCTTATTCACTGTTAATACTCTTAATTACCTGCGATCATTAATAAGACGACATCAGTGAGGAACTGGATAGTATGAAAAACAGCAGCCATAAATATATATATACATATATATGCATACACACACACACACACACACACGCACACACACACACACACACACACACACTATAATACGTCCATCAAAACATTCTGTCCTGCACCAGAACCATGACGCAGTAGCATCAAGCTGAGAGACACAGGGGGGAAACAGAGATTGGGGGGGCAGAGAGAGAGGGGGGAGACAAACAGAGAGAGGGAGGGTACAGAGAGGGGGGGGGGCACATTTTACCGGCCGAGTCGTCAGGATAAAATGTTGTCATTGAAGGTTTTTGCGGACAGCAGATACCTTGAACGTCGAGGTTTTTACAAGTGACGTAGAAGTAGTACAAGAGACTTAATACAACAAGAGACGTAGTACAACAAGACACGTAGTACAACAAGAGACGTAGTACAACAAGACACGTAGTACAACAAGAGAAATAGTATAACAAGAGACGTAGTACAACAAGAGATGTAGTACAAGAGACATAGTTTAACAAGACACGTAGTACAACAAGAGACGTAGTACAACAAGAGAAATAGTATAACAAGAGACGTAGTACAACAAGAGATGTAGTACAAGAGACATAGTTTAACAAGACACGTAGTACAACAAGAGACGTAGTACAACACGAGACGTAGTACAACAAGAGACGTAGTACAACAAGACAATTAGTACAACAAGACACGTAGTACAACAAGACACGTAGTACAACAAGAGACGTAGTACAATATACGTAGTACAACAAGACACGTAGTACAACAAGAGACGTAGTACAAGAGACGTAGTACAACAAGACACGTAGTACAACAAGACACGTAGTACAACAAGAGACGTAGAAAAACAAGACACGTAGTACAACAAGAGACGTAGTACAACAAGAGACGTAGTATAACACGAGACGTAGTACAACAAGACACGTAGTACAACAAGAGAAATAGTATAACAAGAGACGTAGTACAACAAGAGATGTAGTACAAGAGACATAGTTTAACAAGACACGTAGTACAACAAGACACGTAGTACAACAAGAGACGTAGTACAACAAGACACGTAGTACAACAAGAGACGTAGTACAACAAGAGACGTAGTACAACAAGAGACGTAGTACAACAAGACACGTAGTACAACAAGAGACGTAGTACAAGAGACGTAGTACAACAAGACACGTAGTACAACAAGAGACGTAGTACAAGAGACGTAGTACAACAAGACACGTAGTACAACAAGACACGTAGTACAGCAAGAGACGTAGAAAAACAAGACACGTAGTACAACAAGAGACGTAGTACAACACGAGACGTAGTACAACACGAGACGTAGTACAAGAGACATAGTACAACAAGACACGTAGTACAACAAGAGACGTAGAAAAACAAGACACGTAGTACAACAAGAGACGTAGAAAAACAAGACACGTAGTACAACAAGAGATGTAGTACAACAAGAAACAGTAGTACAACAAGACACGTAGTACAACAAGACACGTAGTATAACAAGACACATAGTACAACAAGACACGTAGTACAACAAGACACGTAGTACAACAAGAGACGTAGTACAACAAGACACGTAGTACAACAGAGATGTAGTACAACAAGAGACGTAGTACAACAAGAGACGTAGTACAACAAGAGATGTAGTACAACAAGAGACGTAATACAAGAGACGTAGTACACAAAGAGACGTAGTACAACAAGAGACGTAGTACAACATGAGACGTAGTACAACAAGACACGTAGTACAACAAGACACTTAGACACAGTACAAGAGACGTAGTATAACAAGAGACGTAGTACAACAAGAGACGTAGTCCAACAAGAGACGTAGTACACAAAGTGACGTAGTACAACAAGACACGTAGTACAACAAGACACTTAGACACAGTACAAGAGACGTAGTACAACAAGATACGTAGGACAACATCCTGATGAGAGTGTGAAAGTACGAACACGTCACACCCATCCTCAAATCGCTGCACTGTCTCCTGGTCTCACTCAGGATTGACTATAAAATCTCCCTTTATATCCATCACTCACAGAAACGCTCCCTCCTATCTCAGAGAACTGCTCACCCCATAAACCTCCGCCAGAAATCTCTGTTCTTCAAAGGCTAACTTCATCCATCCCCCGGGACCAAGCTCTAAACCCTGGGAGATGGAGCCTTCTGCTCCAGTGCTCCGTGAACATCTGAGGACACCACACACTGTGGATGCTTTTGAAACAGGCCTAAAAACATATTTTTATCAGCCTTCTGCGAGACTTTAACCCTCACAGTGTTGCCTTGTCTGTCTACTCAATGTTCTTAATATTCTTAATGCTTTTAATGTTCTTAATGTTTTTATTCTGACAGTTTTTTAATATTCTGCTTCATCATTTTACTCTGTAGCACTTTGAGTTTTGTTTATTCAAATGAAAAGAGCGCTCTTAGATAAAATGTATTATTATTAGTATTAACAAGGGACATAGTACAAAAGACGTAGTACAACAAGAGACGTAGTACAACAAGAGACGTAGTATATGAAGAGACATAGTATAAGAAGAGACGTAATACAACAAGAAATGTAGTACAACAAGAGACGTAGTACAACAAGAGACGTGGTACAACAACAGACGTAGTATAACAACAGACGTAGTACAACAAGAGACGAAATACAACAAGAGACGTAGTACAACAAAGACGTAGTATAACAACAGACATAGTACAACAAGAGACGTAATACAACAAAAGACGTAGTACAACAAGAGACGTAGTACAACAAGAGACGTAGTACAACAAGAGATGTAGTACAACAAGAGACGTAGTACAACAAGTAATATAGTACAACAAGAGACGTAGTATAACAACAGACGTAGTATAACAACAGACGTAGTACAACAAGACACGTAGTACAACAAGACACGTAGTATAACAAGTGATGTAGTATAACAAGAGACATAGGAACATAGACTTTGGGAACATAGGACTCTGAGAAAGTAGACTCTGAGAACATAGACCCTGGGAACATAGGACCCTGAGAACATAGACTCTGTGAACATAGGACTCTGGGAACATAGACTCTGGGAACATAGGACCCTGAGAACATAGACCCTGTTAACATAGGACTGTGGGAACATAGACTCTGAGAACATAGACTCTGGGAACAAAGGACCCTGGGAACATAGACTCTGTGAACATAGGACTCTGGGAACATAGACTCTGGGAACAAAGGACTCTGGGAAAGTAGACTCTAGGAACATAGACCCTGGGAACATAGGACTCTGGGAAAGTAGACTCAGAACATAAACTGTGGGAGCATAGACCATGGGAACATAGACTATGGGAACATAGACCCTGGGAACATAGGACTCTGAGAAAGTAGACTCTGAGAACATATACTCTGGAAACAAAGGACTCTGGGAACATAGACTCTGAGAACCTAGACTCTGGGAACATAGACTCTGGAAACATAGACCCTGGGAACATAGGACTCTGGGAAAGTAGACTCTGAGAACATAAACTGTGGGAGCATAGACCCTGGGAACATAGACCCTGGCAACATAGGACCCTGGGAAAGTTGACTCTGAGAACATAGACTCTGGCAACATAGACTCTGGGAACATATACTCTGGGAACATAGACCCTGGGAACATAGGACTCTGAGAAAGTAGACTCTGAGAACATAGACCCTGGTAACATAGGTCCGTGGGAACATAGACTCTGAGAACAAAGTGTAATTTGTGACATTGAGCTATATAAATAAATGTGATTTGATTTTGATTTGTCTCTGGGAACAGAGACCCTGAGAACATAGGACTGACCGTGTTTTAAAGTCACCAGCCAGCTACCCACAGCCTGCCCTAAAGCCCTAAAGCCCTGAATTCATAATTCATCATCAATATTATCGGCTTATCGTGCAGGATCCACAGAAACCTCCCACGACACTGGAGCCCAACTTGACATCACCATTCAGCCTCCAGTTTATCACGCAAGCATCCTCAGTCTTCTCGTGCAGCAGAAGAGCGTGCAACAAGCTGTGAGATGCTGAAACAGAACCCTTATGCAGGACATGGAGACTGCAGGGAGTGTACGGTCCTAGCTCTTGATTTTGTTCACCAATCACAATGTAGCACCATTACACAGCAGTGCATCTAACATGACCTGCCTCCACTCACTCATGCTGCAAACATGCACACTGCTGGAAGCTGTTAGCCAGACCTGAGACTCAAATCACAAATGAAGCTCATCTGGAGACAGCAATGTTTGGATTACTAAAATATGCATGAAGAGAAATAAAGGGAAACACTCTGAAGTTATTTTTGTGTTTTTTATTTATAGACTCAGCTATTTAAACTCATGCAGAGAAATCCATTACAAAAGAGAGGAGACCAGTTTGTCATGTACAGACTCGCTTCTGTATTCAAGCCTCTACATGTTGGAGTCTCAGGGCAGCCACACGCAGGTTTAGTTCTGTCTCTAAATAAGAGTGTAAAGTAGCCACCGAAGGAAAAGCTCTGGAGTTTGGAGTCGAGGAGTGTGAGGGGTTATTTCAGACGCCCATGTTTCTCATGGACAGTGTTAGTGATGACATGAAACCTTCTGCAGCTTTTTGATCTTGGGTCGGGTCGGCATTTTGAATTTGCTGACTTTGCTTCTTCTCCGTAGCAACAGCAGCTGAGGCTCATGGGTATTGTAGTATTTAGAGCCGTTCAGGGAGTTGTAGAAATAATTCCCTCGGCAGGTTGAACATGAACCTGCATGATGGGAAAGTCAGCAGGGAGAATTCATGTTTTCCAGTAACTTTGAGATTGTTTAAAGAATTGAAAAGAGAACGGCGACGAGGAAAAAATTCCGGAACCAGCGTTTCAAAATGAAACTGTAAAACTGAAGTGAAGCTGCAGAGCTACAGGTGCTTCTGATGATGATGCCTCTGGTTTATCATGGAGTCTTTTCTGTATCTGGCTCCCAGTGTGTTCGCAGGAGACGTGAAGAGAGAAGAAAGCTGATGCAGAAGTGCAGCACTTCTCCTGCACAGGGGTGGAGATAGAGGTGTAGACCCTCTCAACATTTAAGAGCAGGCTAAAGACTTTCCTTTTTGATAAAGCTTATAGTTAGGGCTGGCTCAGGTTTGCCTTGGATCAGCCCCTAGTTATGCTGCTATAGGCTTAGACTGCCGGGGGACACCTCCCTGCTCTCCTCCTTCTCTTCCTCTCTCCTCCCCTCCCTCTCTCTTTTTCTCCCTCTCCATCTGTATGCATTTATGTAAATGGATGTTACTAACTCATCATCCGGGGCATCATCTAATCCAGCGTCAGCTCCTTCCTCAGGAGCAGCTGATCAGCCGATCCACAATAAATAAAACCTCTGCAGCCGAGTTATGTTCTCACTTAGTTCCAGCCATTGACTGTTTATCGGTCCTGTTAGGTTGCATGAGGCCGGACTGACAGGGAGAAGCATGTCTGTCTTCTTTGTGATTATCAGATCCGAAGGTCTGTGAAACACAATCATTTAAAATGTCTATCTGCCACCTGTTGAACTCAGAGGCTGAACTCTCTTTGCTCTACGAGAGGAACTGAAGACGCAGCTTGGAACACATCAAGTAATTGTTTAAGCAATTAAAGAACATTTGAGTTTGCGACAAGGAGATAACCTTGATCTTTGTTTTAATTCTCTGGCTGGTTTATGACTAATTAAAGTCCAACATGGGAATATTAAACGCTTTCTGGTTAATTAAGTCTCAAGTGAGAGGATTTGATATTACTCCCTCCTTCCATGTAATCAGTGTGACTGCTCTTAACACTGGCATCACATGACTTTACATATCGTTTATTCTGCACCGTGTTTTACTTTGTCGGAAAGGTCAAAATCTAGTTATTGAACAGAAACCTTTGTGTGTGTGTGTGTGTGTGTGTGTGTGTGTGTGTGTGTGTGTGTGTGTGTGTGTCCAGCAGCTGCACGAGTCGGTTTACTTTAATCTTTGTGTTTAAAGAGAGCCGAGTATGAACACAAGTAGACGGCTGAAAATGTTGAGCTGCACTTTAACTTTCTCCTTTCCTTCTCACGTCAGACTAACTTATGACTCAACACACCAGCACACAGCAGCCATGACACGCAGCACACACACACACACACACACACACACACACACACAGACTCTCACAAAGTCTGTAAACTTTCACTTCATCAAACGTCTCTGGATCATTAACACGCTGCGGCTCGGACGGTGCCTGTAAAAGACGAGTCGCTGAAGGATTGATGAGACTGTCAGGAAGGTTAGCATTAGTTTAGCGTTAGCCTAGTGTTAGCTTAGCATTAGCTTTCCTGCCCATAAGAACCCGAAGGTTCCAGGTATTAGTCAAACCCTTAGATGTTTAAAACTCTTTAGTAAAGGTTTTGATATTGTTCTGTGTGAAGTGGAGCGAGCGGGATGAAGTCCGTGGACGTGTCTGTAATCAGGACTTAATGGTCGGCTCCTGCGTCGGCCATTACTCCTGATGATGGACCTCTTGTGACCTTGTGACCCCTCACGTGTTAAACATGTTTTACTTTACGTTGTTCTTTAAACACTTCCTGGACTCAGTGTGATACAAATGATAGTTATATGTAATATAAATAGAGTTTAACTTGCATATAGTGAGTAAAAAGCTCAATGTTAGAAGAATAATGTGTGAGGAAATGAAGATACTCGTGTGAATACTTTCACGTTCTTTAAAGTTGACAGCAGAGACTCAGATCATCAGTTCATCAGTGTGAGGAGAGAATCTGAGGATGTTCCTCGTCCCGTGTGACGCAGCTTTCAATCTCTTTCATCGCACACACTGAAAAAAACTTTAAAGTCTCCAAAGTTCCCTGAACACACACACACACACACACACACATATATATATATATATATATATATATATATATATATAAGTTCAGATTCTCTTCTGCTCACTAACACAGATTTGAACTCATTTGTGAGCAGAATTTAAGAAGAATTTATATTTTGTGAGCATCTGGTGAAGTCGGGGGGGAGAGAGGATGAAGATCACACCATCACTGCAGAGGGAGGAGCAAGCAGCTCGCAGGTGTCCTGAGCTTCATGTTACTGAGTCTGGGAGGGGAGCGAGGGAGGAGGAGAGGAGGAGGAGATAAGCATGAAGGACATGGAGAGGAGGACACGAGGAGGAGACGAGGAGAAGAGGAGAGGAGAAGAGGAGCATGAAGGACACGGAGAGGAGGAGGAGACGAGGAGGAGACGAGCATGAAGGACATGGAGAGGAGGAGGAGGAGGAGACGAGGAGGAGGAGACGAGGAGGAGACGAGGAGAGGAGCATGAAGGACACGGAGAGAGGAGACGATGAAGGTCACATTGAGCTGCTTCCTCCCTCAGTGGGAGAGGAGGAGAGAAGGAGAGGGCTTGATCCTGACTGTCAGCTGTCTGATGGGTTTCAGCAAACACACACACACACACACACACACACACACACACATGTACAGGCACATTTCCAGCTTAATTCACTCGGTGCTGAAGATGCACTCACAGTATAAACAGACTCACAGTGAGAAGGTTCTGTGGAGGTCGAGCAGCATGAAGGTCAGGAGAGGGAGGAGGTCGGGGGAGGGGGGGTTCTCCTGCAACGCTTTGTACGAAGTCTTCAAGAAGGTTATTTCTCATACTCATGTGTTCTCCTACGAGAGTGGAGCAAAACTTGTTCCGTCTTTTCAAAATAAAGTTCCTCCTTCACAGGAAAATACTTTGTGAGGTTCGGAATAAATAATCATGATTCACCTCCAACAGAAGGAATGTTGTATCATACACACCGAATACACACCGAATACACACCAAATACACACCGGATACACACCGGATACACACCGAATACACACCAAATACACACCGGATACACACCGAATACACACCAAATACACACCGAATACACACCAAATACACACCGGGAGAGAAATACACACCAAATACACAGCAAATACACACTGAATACACACCGGATACACACCGGATACACACCGGATACACACCGAAAACCCACCGAATACACACCGAATACACACCGGATACACACCGGATACACACCGAATACACACCAGATACACACCGAATACACACCGAACACACACCGGATACACACCGGATACACACCGAATACACACGGGGAGAGAAATAAACACCGAATACACACCAAATACACACCGAATACACACTGAATACACACCAAATTCACACCGAATACACACTAGGAGAGAAATGCACACCGAATACACACCGGGAGAGAAATACACACTGGATACACATCGGATACACACTGAATACACACCAAATACACACCGAATACACACCAAATACACACCGGATACACACCGAATACACACCAAATACACACCGGATACACACCGGATACACACTGAATACACACCAAATACACACTGAATACACACCGAATACACACCAAATACACACCGGATACACACCGGATACACACCAAATACACACCAGATACACACCGGATGCACACCGAATACACACCGGGAGAGAAATACACACCGAATATACACCGGATACACACAGGGAGAGAAATACACACCGGATACACACCGAATACACACCAAATACACACCGGATACACACCGGATACACACCGAATACACACCAAATACACACCGGATACACACCGGATACACACCGGATACACACAGGATACACACCAAATACACACCGAATACACACCGGGAGAGAAATACACACCGAATACACACCGGATACACACAGGGAGAGAAATACACATCGGATACACACCGGGAGAGAAATACACACCAAATACACACCAAATACACACCGGATATACACCAAATACACACCAAATACACACCGGATACACACCGAATACACACCGGGAGAGAAATACACACCGAATACACAACGGATACACACCGAATACACACCGAATACACACCGGGAGAGAAATACACACCGAATACACAACGGATACACACCGAATACACACCGAATACACACCGGATACACACCGAATACACGTCGGGAGAGAAATACACACTGAATACACACCAGATACACACCGAATACACACCAAATACACACCGGATACACACTGGATACACACCGAATACACACCGGATACACACCAAATACACACCGAATACACACCGAATACACACCAAATACACACCGAATACACACCGAATACACACCAAATACACACCAAATACACACCGTATACACACCAAATACACAATTGTGTAATTGCCGCGTTTGTGTCTTCACTTTTTCTCCTGCAGTTCCATCTTCACGCCTCCCTCCCGTCAGCTGAGCCGCTCAATGTGCCGGATGATATAGTATAGTATATATAGATAGATATAGTATATATATATATATAGTTGTGCTTATTGACAGCAGCTGTATGTTCCACAGAGTGTTGCCGTGAACAACAACAAACCACAGCTGTGTTTCACTGACCTGCTGCAGCTGAAGATCATGCTCGTCCTGCAGAACATCTTCTCTTTAGACACACATGTTTAGAAGCCATGTCTGTGGTTCGGCTGGAAACACAACGCGTGAAGTCTTGAACACTTTCTCTGATTGTCACTTAAAGCAGGTTTGAGGACAAAGCCTGAGATCTGCTGTAACTCTGGAGCGTCTGTTCATCAGCTCTGATACAGGATCCACTCACAGACATCAGTGATTAGTTCTGCCCTCCTTCCATCTGTGTGAGAGATGAACACAACGTTTCTGAGATATTAGTGTGACGTGAAGCTTTCTGTTGGATCAGAGCACAACATCTGTGTTTACAGCTCAGAGACGTCGGCGCTCTCTGTCTGGCTCTCAGTTCTGCTCTCCGTCACACTTCTGTCGTGAATGTCTATCGCTCACAACATTGTGGTATGAAACAGAGAGGAATCAATAAAGCACAGACACAGATATAGTTTAACAATTATTATTTTGTTGCACAACAAACTTTCAATCATCAACATTGACTTTTCCAGACTTTATGGCGCCACAATCTAAACAATGTGGTGTCATCTTCTCATTCCTTTGAGAGGCCTCCTTAACTTCCTTAGAGCTTGGGCCTCATGGTATGTCTTCAGACATGAACATATGGAATATATCATTAGTAAACTTAATGAATAAGACATTGTTTATTAAGTCTATCTTAACACAATTCTCTCACACTCGCTGTGTGGACACGTTGGAGATTGTCACCAAATGCTGTGAAGTGCAGAATGCAAAAACATTTGACCTGCGGTTGACTGAAGCATCCGTCTGCGTGTCAGTGAGAAGCAGAGTCAGCGTGAACGGCTGCTCTGTGAATACAGATGCACAGCTTTGATATGCTGATGACGTCTCTGCTTCTCAAAGCTAAACATGTAGAACTCATGTCATCAAACGATATGCAGATGTTTCCACACGTCTCTACGTTCAGGAGATAACACAGCAGGTTCAGTGTGTGTGGGTGTGTGTGTGTGGGTGTGTGTGTGTGTGTGCAAAGTAAGCAAAGAGATAAACACACACACAGTTTATATGTTCCAGTAAAACACATTATTCTTCCTTCAGTTACTTCAGACTAACTTATACAAACCTGTACTTCAGAGTGTGTGTGTGTCTCTGTGTGTGTCTCTGTGTGTGTCTCTGTGTGTGTATCTCAAACCTTTCATGAGGCTCATGAAGAACTAAGAAATGCTAAATATACTTTATATGTGTGTGTGGGAGCATGCAAGGGTTAAAGTATTGGTGTTGTACACACACCACATTGAGCTCACCTCCTGCAGTCGTTGTGAGCGTTCGGGCCTGAAACTGCTTCACACTTCGACCTTGCAAGTTTTGACTCTCGCCGCCATAACTCCCGCACTTGGAGGTTGGAGCGGAATGAGGCCGTAATTCAGTGCGCTGCTACACACACTCACACACACTCACACACACTCACACACACGCAGATGGGGACGTACTTTAAGCGAAGAGTGATCACCTGGATCAATATTTAGTCGTGGGTACTACAGATAAATTGGAAGGATGGCTCCGAGCGGAAGTGTGGTTAGTGTGCGAGCTGCAGAGGAACGATAAGTCGCCGGTGTTTACGAGCTGTCTGGGAATCCTGCGGAGCGCAGAGCGCTGTGCTCCCGAGCGGAGAGCTGCTACTGAAAGATGGGTTCATCTCAGAAGGTCTTAAAGAACTCGAGTGTAGATTCATGACGCCTGCTGGAAACCTTACAGCCAGAACTCTGTTCCAGAGAATCAGAGGACGTGACAACACACGTGAGTCCCTGCACGAGATATAACAGCAGCAGACACAACAAGTCTGTTAGTGGAGGTTCAACTAAAGACTCTGATGTGAGAACATGAAGGCTGCAGCCTCTCAGCTCTACTTCTTTTTCAGACTTGTGCACAGGCTCCTGATCGTATCTGTGAACTTGTTGCACGTGTGAGAGAAACATCTGCTGCCGTCACATTCAGCCGTCAGGCTACAGAAGCCTTATTCAGATGTACTGAGTGGACACGACACTGATGGATCCTTCGTGCTTCAGAGTTAGAAGCTGATCAACAGTTCTGTGTCTCCTGCAGACCTCATGACAGGAATGTATGAGGACAGAGTGGAGCGGCGCGGAGCGGAGCGGAGCGGAGCGGAGCGGCGGGGCGCAGAGCTCCAGCAGGTTGATACTCACATACGAACACACCTGAGTCCTCAGCTGTTTCTGCATGATGATCTAAAGCTTCACACATGATCCCACTGGACTCTACAGAAGATGAAGTTCAGGATCCTCTCAAACATCTTTCTTCATCTTCTTTTGGACGATCAGACCATCTGAGCTTCAGGATGAACCTGCAGCAACAGATGAGTTTACAGGAAGCAGCTGTGACATCGACACTCAGCAGTTACTGATGATCCAACGTCTGCACCGCTGATGGAGGAGCCGCTGTCCACCGGCTGAGAAACACTTCCTCTGTGGAAGATGTGCTTCACTCACACTTCAGATGCTAAGACTGGAGTATAGACTCTCACTCACCGAGACCGTTATGCAAATGATTATCTGTAACATAAGTAAACCCTCAAAGAAATGATCTTCAGCTGCAGTCTCACAACACTCATCAACTCAGCTTCCATCCACACACACACAGAGAAACACGCACAGAGACGGAAGGAAGGAAGGAAGGAATGAGGCAAGGAGGGAGGGAGGGAAGGAGGGAAGGAAGGAGGAAGAAGGGAAGGAGGGAGGGAATGAAGGAAGGAGCGAAGGAGGGAAGAAAGGAAGGAATGAGGCAAGGAGGGAGGGAAGGAAGGAGGGAAGGAGGGAAGGAAGGAGGGAAGGAAGGAAGGAGGGTAGGAGGGAAGGAGGGAAGGAAGAATGGTAGGAGGGAAGGAAGGAGGGAAGGATAGAGGCAAGGAAGGAAGGAGGGTAGGAAGGAGGTAGGGAAGGAAGGTAGGAAGGAAGGAAGGAAGGAGGAAGAAGGGAAGGTGGTAGGGAATGAAGGAAGGAGCGAAGGAGGGAAGAAAGGAAGGAATGAGGCAAGGAGGGAGGGAAGGAGGGAAGGAAGGAAGGTAGGAAGGAAGGAAGAAAGGAGGAAGAAGGGAAGGAGGGAGGGAATGAAGGAAGGAGCAAAGGAGGGAAGAAAGGAAGGAATGAGGCAAGGAGGGAGGGAAGGAAGGAGGAAAGGAAGGAGGGAAGGAAGGAAGGAGGGAAGGAAGGAGGGTAGGAGGGAAGGAGGGAAGGAAGGAAGGAGGGAAGGAAGGAGGGAGGGAGGAGCTTTCTTTCCTCTGTGACCTCAGAGCTGTGATGATGTGCGGTGCTCTCCGTGGTGCTGAAGCTCTGAGTTCTTCTCTGTCAGTCTCTTCTTGGGTCGATAACATTCTCTGAATAATATAAAACTAGAGTCGACCATGTGGGGGGGCGAGGGAGGGAGGGAGGGGGGGGTCACAGGTTGCAGGTGGCAGGTGAAGGAAACGACTGTCCTTCCTGTTTGTTCCTGCGTATGAGGTACTTGTACAAGCTGTACGCTGCTTCACTCTGTCGGTTACTTTGCACCAGATATGTTTTTCATTCTGAGGTCTGAGGTGCTGCAGGTCACATGAAGCTGTGTGTGTGTGTGCGTGTGTGTGTGTGTGTGTGTGTGTGTGTGTGTGTGTGTGTGTGTGTGTGTGTGTGTGTGTGTGTGTGTGTTTGTGTGTGTGAGCGTGAGCGCAGCTTTCTCCACAAAAGTCTTCTTTCAGATTATTTGAACTTTCATTTCAACCTTGAACTCTTGGAACCTTTTAAAGATGTTTCTTAAATGTTAAAGTCACAAATCCACAAACCCCACATCCTTCCCACATCCTCCCCCAGGTGCCCCCCCAGAGAGCAGGACATGCATGAGGCAAGGCGCTCTGTGCTTCACTGAGTCTGTTGTGTCTCCTCAGGTGGAATCTGCATCGCTCAGTCCCTGAAGATCCCTCACGACCACAAACCCTCCGACTTCGATAAAATCATCCGCCTGCTGCTGGACACTCGATACGCCAGAGCGGTCGTCCTGTTCGCCTCCGATGAGGATATCAGGTGATCAACACTTTATTAAACAGTTTAATGACAGACATACAGGTGAAGGACACACACTGCAGCTCAACATGTAAACTTCTCACATTAAACACAGAACTCTGTGCATTTCATGTTTGTAGTTAGTGTAGCGTGTATAACATGAGCTGTGAGTGACATGTGAACAAAGCCCTCTGCACAAAGCTTCAGAATATAGAGAGGAATGAAAGTGGAAAGTTTGGTGTATGTAAGTGCTACTGAAGTGGAGACTTCTGCTGAAGAGTGTGAGAAAAAGCTCCTTTAGAGAAAAGCTCCTTTAAAGATATGTATTGTAACATTCATACATGTTGTACACACTACAGGTGAACAGGGTCATACATGTTGTACACACTACAGATGAACAGAGTCATACATGTTGTACACACTACAGGTGAACAGAGTCATACATGTTGTACACACTACAGGTGAACAGAGTCATACATGTTGTACACACTACAGGTGAACAGAGTCATACATGTTGTACACACTACAGGTGAACAGAGTCATACATGTTATACACACTACAGGTGAACAGGGTCATACATGTTGTACACACTACAGGTGAACAGAGTCATACATGTTGTACACACTACAGGTGAACAGGGTCATACATGTTGTACACACTACAGGTGAACAGGGTCATACATGTTGTACACACTACAGGTGAACAGAGTCATACATGTTGTACACACTACAGGTGAACAGGGTCGTACATGTTTTACACACTACAGGTGAACAGAGTCATACATGTTGTACACACTACAGGTGAACAGAGTCATACATGTTGTACACACTACAGGTGAACAGAGTCATACATGTTGTACACACTACAGGTGAACAGAGTCAAACATGTTGTACACACTACAGGTGAACAGAGTCATACATGTTGTACACACTACAGGTGAACAGGGTCATACATGTTGTACACACTACAGGTGAACAGAGTCATACATGTTGTACACACTACAGGTGAACAGGGTCATACATGTTGTACACACTACAGGTGAACAGGGTCATACATGTTGTACACACTACAGGTGAACAGAGTCATACATGTTGTACACACTACAGGTGAACAGGGTCGTACATGTTTTACACACTACAGGTGAACAGAGTCATACATGTTGTACACACTACAGGTGAACAGAGTCATACATGTTGTACACACTACAGGTGAACAGAGTCATACATGTTGTACACACTACAGGTGAACAGGGTCATACATGTTGTACACACTACAGGTGAACAGGGTCATACATGTTGTACACACTACAGGTGAACAGGGTCAAACATGTAACTAACAGATATCAGCATGAAACTTTATACATTAACAAATTAACACATTAATATATAAATGTATTCATATATTAATGTGTTAATGTATTAATATATTAACCCATTAATACATTAACACATTAATACATGAATATATTAATACATTAATACATTAACACATTAATACATTAACACATTAACACATTAATATATTAACACATTAATATATTAACACATTAACACATTTACACATTAATATGTTAACACATTTACACATTAACACATTCATATATTAATACATTAATAAATTAACACATTAATACATTAACACATTTACACATTAACATTAAGATGAATTGTCCCTATTAACCTTATTGTCTTATTAACATTATTGTCTCATTAACATTATTATCTCATTAACATTATTGGCTCATTAACATTATTGTCTTATTTACATTATTGTCTCATTAACATTATTGGCTCATTAACATTATTGGCTCATTAACATTATTGTCTTATTAACATTATTATCTCATTAACATTATTGGCTCATTAACATTATTGTCTTATTAACATTATTGTCTCATTAACATTATTATCTCATTAACATTATTGGCTCATTAACATTATTGTCTTATTTACATTATTGTCTCATTAACATTATTGGCTCATTAACATTATTGGCTCATTAACATTATTGTCTTATTAACATTATTATCTCATTAACATTATTGGCTCATTAACATTATTGTCTTATTAACATTATTGTCTCATTAACATTAGTGTCTTATTAACATTATTGTCTCATTAACATTATTGTCTTATTAACATTATTATCTCATTAACATTATTGTCTCATTAATATTATTGTCTCATTAACATTATTATCTCATTAACATTATTATCTCATTAACATTATTGGCTCATTAACATTATTGTCTCATTAACATTATTGTCTCATTAACATTATTGGCTCATTAACATTATTGTCTCATTAACATTATTGTCTTATTAACATTATTATCTCATTAACATTATTGTCTCATTAACATTATTGTCTTATTAACATTATTGTCTCATTAACAGTATTGTCTTATTAACATTATTGTCTCATTAACATTATTGTCTCATTAACATTATTGGCTCATTAACATTATTGTCTTATTAACATTATTGTCTCATTAACATTATTGTCTTATTAACATTATTGTCTCATTAACATTATTGTCTCATTAACATTATTATCTCATTAACATTATTGTCTTATTAACATTATTATCTCATTAACATTATTATCTCATTAACATTATTGTCTCATTAACATTATTGTCTCATTAACATTATTGTCTTATTAACATTATTGTCTTATTAACATTATTGGCTTATTAACATTATTATCTTATTAACATTATTGTCTCATTAACATTATTGTCTCATTAACATTATTGTCTTATTAACATTATTGTCTCATTAACATTATTGTCTCATTAACATTATTGTCTTATTAACATGATTGTCTTATTAACATTATTGTCTCATTAACATTATTGTTTTATTAACATTATTGGCTCATTAACATTATTATCTCATTAACATTATTGTCTTATTAACATTATTGTCTCATTAACATTATTATCTCATTAACATTATTGTCTCATTAACATTATTGTCTCATTAACATTATTGTCTCATTAACATTATTGTCTCATTAAAATGATTGTCCCTTCTCTTCAGCAGCATATGTTCACAGATGTTCTACATGGTCGTTATCTGTCGTCGTCAGACACACTGTCAGTTATTGATTGTGAATAATAAGTGTGACAGTAGATATGTGTCTGTGACGCTCACCGCCGTGTGTTTAATCCAGGGGGATCCTGAATGCCAGTAAACGAGCGGATCAGGTGGGTAACTTCCTGTGGATCGGCTCCGACAGCTGGGGAGCGAAGAACAGTCCCATCCACCAGCTGGAGGACGCGGCTGTAGGGGCCGTCACCATCCTGCCCAAGAGGGCCACCATCAGCGGTACGTAGTGTTCATACTCCGATCCTTCCACCTTCTCATCAGCGGAGAGAAGAGGAAGTACATTCACTCTTTACCTTTGTATGCTTTCATCTTCTTCATCATTGTCATCATCATCATCATCATCATCATCATCATCCAAGAATGTAAAAAGACTTTGGCTTTATGTATTTTGGTTTGGGATGAGAATTATAATTCACCTTTACGTTGGCGTGAAGTTTAGCTAACCTCCTGCCGCTCCCCGACCTCCAGCCGCTCCCTGACCTCCTGCCTCTCTGCAGTAACTGCAGGAGTGTATGGACACTAATCTTCACTTGGAATGTTGGTGTGTTATCTGTGACGTCCTTGGAGCTGCTGAGCTGTGTGCACTCACGTCCTGCTGCTTTGTTGTTACACGTGTTGTGTACGTGTTGTTCACGTCACTCACTTCAGGGGAAAATGTAAATAAAGGGCAGTACCTGTAAGTTTAAGCAGCAGAGCTCCATCAGAGGCTGCGAAGCGAGACAGAAGGTGAGACAGAGTTTATCTTCATGACGCAGACAAACCTGCAGCAGGGCTTCACTCCTCCCTCTGTGTTACCTGCACACACAGGTTGTCTGTTTCAACATGCAGCATGTCAGCACAGAACTGTGAAGCTTCCGTACAATGACCTCCTCCAGACACACTGCACTGTAACATCACGTGCACTTCTGCTTTACTTTATAACAGACATTAGTGCGCTGCCTTCAACCCAAAACATTTAAAAGATTATAATCCTGAACCTTCAGTTTGTTCAGGAACCATGTTGGCTGTAATGAAAGATCTGCAGCGTGTTCTTCAAAACCTTCTTCTTCACCTGAGACGCACCCATCTGTCACTCAAAGTGTCCCTAATTATTATTATTGTCTTTGTTTGGGGTTCTGATCCAAACTGCAGAGGCCACATTCTCTTTCAGCCTCTTCTCAGCTGCTGCTGATGAGACTGAACCGAGAGGGAGAGATGGAGAATGTGAGTCTGGAGGATGAGGGTGAAGGAGAAATATGGTGAGAACAAAGAGAGATGAGGAAAGATCCATGATGAAGAGCAGTGAGAGAGGAAGAGGAAGAAGGCCGTGGGATGTTTCCCCTGAGGCAGAGTACGCCTGTGAGAAAAGATCCTCCGCTCAGAGTTGCTACGCCCTAGGTGTAGCTGCTGCAGGTGTAGTTGCTGAAGGTGTAGCTGCTGCAGGTGTTGTTGCTGCAGCAGATGTAGCTGCTGCAGGTGTTGTTGCTGGTGCCGATGTAGCTGCTGCAGGTGTTGCTGCTGCAGGTGTAGCTGCTGCAGGTGTTGTTGCTGCAACAGGTGTAGCTGCTGCAGGTGTTGTTGCTGCTGCTGGTGTAGCTGCTGCAGGTGTTGTTGCTGCTGCAGGTGTAGCTGCTGCAGGTGTTGTTGCTGCAGCCGGTGTAGCTGTTGCAGGTATAGCTGCTGCAGGTGTTGTTGCTGCTGCCGATGTAGCTGCTGCAGGTATAGCTGCTGCAGGTGTTGCTGCTGCAGGTGTAGCTGCTGCAGGTGTTGCTGCTGCAGGTGTAGCTGCTGCAGGTGTTGTTGCTGCTGCAGGTGTAGCTGCTGCAGGTATAGCTGCTGCAGGTGTTGCTGCTGCAGGTGTAGCTGCTGCAGGTGTTGCTGCTGCAGGTGTAGCTGCTGCAGGTGTTGTTGCTGCTGCAGGTGTAGCTGCTGCAGGTGTTGTTGCTGCTGCAGGTGTTGTTGCTGCAGGTTTTAGCTGCTGCAGATGTAGCTGATGCAGGTGTAGCTGATGCAGGTGTAGCTGCTGCAGATGTAGCTGCTGCAGATGTAGCTGCTGCAGGTGTAGCTGCTTCAGGTGTAGCTGCTGCAGGTGTAGCTGCTGAAGGTGTAGCTGCTGCAGGTGTTGTTGCTGCAGCAGATGTAGCTGCTGCAGGTGTTGCTGCTGCCGATGTAGCTGCTGCAGGTATAGCTGCTGCAGGTGTAGCTGCTGCAGCACACAGTCGAACACTAAAGTCCTCATAAAACCACCTCTTCTATAGTTGTTAGTTGGGTTGTAGTTAGGCTAGCTGTTCCCCTCTGTTGCCAGTCTTTATGCTAAGCTAAGCTAACCTGGCTGTAGTTTCATGTTTATACAGATATCAGAGGGTCTTGAACTGTTACTGATCCAGAACGTGACCAAGGAGTTATCGATATAAATTAACGTGTTTGAATGTTGCATCAAATTACAAATGAATGAAGGAGAAGTTTGTCTCAGGAAGTGTAATGTCAGGCTGTAACCCAAAGAGAAGAATACATTCAATAATAATATTAAACACCTGATATGGAGACAGAGCAGAGAGCCTGTTGAAATGTCTCTTAATGTTTCATATGAAGACGGGAACATGCTGCAGGTTTGTTTGGACCTCCAGAACCTCTCCTCTCAGGACGGCAGCGTGTGACCACCCACCCCCCCTCACTGACACTTTCATTTTCACGCTTCACTTCACAAACTTCAGTCCATGTGAAACTAAACAAACTAAATGTAAAATGCAGCAGAGTCTTCCTCTGCGGCTCAGTGCTGAATGTGACTGTGGGTGAGACTGCAGGCGGCGACGGAGAGGAAGCAGAGAGATGTAGATGTAGATGTTCAGGGACATATGACGAGATGGTATACAGAGACGTCCCAGATCCCCCGCAGGAGATGCATGAACCAAACTGGTTTACAGAGAGATGAAGACATATTATTGTATGAAAGTGACAAAGAGTTTTAAATGAATGTGTCCAGGAACAGCAGCTCTCCTCCCAACATCTCCTAAGTGTGACGGGTCTACACATCGTACGTGATGCTTCATAATTACACATTGTTGATCACGCACCGCTGCCTCTGCAGTCAACATCTCTTCCTGTTGTTTATCTGTGGACACTAAATGTAGCCGGATGCTCTTCTAATGCAGCTTTAGTAGTTTTGTATTGTGATATCCAGGGGGGCTTCACAGTTATTACTGCAGCAGTGGTGCTCGATGCTTTTACTGTGACATCGCCTGAAAAACTGAAAGTTTAGTGTAGTTGCAACCTCCGGGTCTTAAACTGCATGCGTGTGTGCGTGTGTGTAAATAGTTTTCCACATCACAAACACAAAATCTCTAGTTTTTAGTTTGTTTTGCACGAGCAACAAAGAGACACTTGAACTTTTCTTTGTTTGTTCATCAGAGCTACAAACTTCATCTTATGGAAAAAGTTTAGTCAGAACGTGACTTGTGTTGATCTGCGGGGGGGAGGTTTATATATTTTGGGGGCATGTCTGTACACTAATCACACACACACACCTGCCTTTGACTGTTAGCTGAAATGTTTTCTGACCTACAATCATGTTATCTTGTCCAAAGTATCATAACTTTGACTTTGTGTGGTTGGCAACCTTCTGGGAAGCAGCGTGTTGACAGATGAAGCCCCCCCCCCCTTCAGTGTATGACACACAGCGTCTGATACACAGGACCCTGCCTGATGGTTTTCTATATATAACCACACAGCAGTGGCTCGTAGACTCGCTATCTCTCCAGAAAAGCACTCGTTATCTCATTCTGTCGCAGGATCAACACGTGTCGGACACTCCGCCCTGACTGTGTGGTGCGTTCAATGTCATGCTCAAGTTATAGTAAACAACATAACTTTCTGCACTGCAGTCTGCAGAGAAGTAGTGTAGTAGAGGATAGTGATTAAGTGTCACATGGTGAGGCACTCCAAATCTTGTTACAGGTCAAAAGACAGAGAGACAGAAGGCTGTAACTATCTTTTTGATTTATTGTTTAGTCTATAAAAAGTCAATTAATAATAAGTGAAAAATGTCCTCCATAAATTCAAGTTAAAGTCCAAGGTGAGGTCTTTAAATGTTTTGTCGACCAACAGTCCAAATCCCAAAGATATAAAACAGAGAACAGCAGCTTGACTTCAGGGAACATGGAACCAGAAAATATTCCACATTTATTATAAGATAGCAAATAATCTGAACTAAATGTTAATCAAAGTTGATGGTTTCAGGAGTCAACACAGTTACTCATCACACTTGTAGGCCGGATGGCTGGGTGTGTCTCCAGATGATGGGATGTCTAGGTGTCTTGGTGTCTGGACGTCTGGGTGTCTGGATGTCTGGGTGTCTTGATGTCTTGGTGTCTGGATGTCTGGGTGTCTTGATATCACTGTGTCTGGATGTCTTGGTGTCTTGATGTCTCTGTGTCTGGATGTCTTGATGTCTTGGTGTCTGGGTGTCTTGGTGTCTCTGTGTCTGGATGTCTTGGTGTCTTGGTGTCTGGATGTCTTAGTGTCTTGTTGTCTTGATGTCTTGGTGTCTTGTTGTATGGGTGTCTTGGTGTCTTGGGGTCTGGATGTCTGGGTGTCTGGATGTCTGGGTGTCTTGATGTCTTGGTGTCTGGATGTCTGGGTGTCTTGATATCACTGTGTCTGGATGTCTTGGTGTCTTGATGTCTCTGTGTCTGGATGTCTTGATGTCTTGGTGTCTGGATGTCTTGGTGTCTTGTTGTCTTGATGTCTTGGTGTCTTGTTGTATGGGTGTCTTGGTGTCTTGGGGTCTGGATGTCTGGATGTCTGGGTGTCTTGATGTCTTGGTGTCTGGATGTCTTGATGTCTTGGTGTCTGGATGTCTTGGTGTCTTGGTGTCTGGATGTCTTGGTGTCTTGTTGTCTTGATGTCTTGGTGTCTTGTTGTATGGGTGTCTTGGTGTCTTGGGGTCTGGATGTCTGGATGTCTGGGTGTCTTGATATCACTGTGTCTGGATGTCTTGGTGTCTTGATGTCTCTGTGTCTGGATGTCTTGATGTCTTGGTGTCTGGGTGTCTTGGTGTCTCTGTGTCTGGATGTCTTGGTGTCTTGGTGTCTGGATGTCTTAGTGTCTTGTTGTCTTGATGTCTTGGTGTCTTGTTGTATGGGTGTCTTGGTGTCTTGGGGTCTGGATGTCTGGGTGTCTGGATGTCTGGGTGTCTTGATGTCTTGGTGTCTGGATGTCTGGGTGTCTTGATATCACTGTGTCTGGATGTCTTGGTGTCTTGATGTCTCTGTGTCTGGATGTCTTGATGTCTTGGTGTCTGGATGTCTTGGTGTCTTGTTGTCTTGATGTCTTGGTGTCTTGTTGTATGGGTGTCTTGGTGTCTTGGGGTCTGGATGTCTGGATGTCTGGGTGTCTTGATGTCTTGGTGTCTGGATGTCTTGATGTCTTGGTGTCTGGATGTCTTGATGTCTTGGTGTCTGGATGTCTTGGTGTCTTGGGGTCTGGATGTCTGGATGTCTGGGTGTCTTGATGTCTCTGTGTCTGGATGTCTTGATGTCTTGGTGTCTGGATGTCTTGGTGTCTTGGTGTCTCTGTGTCTGGATGTCTTGGTGTCTTGGTGTCTTGGTGTCTTGGTGTCTTGGTGTCTTGGTGTCTTGGTGTCTGGATGTCTTAGTGTCTTGTCTTGATGTCTTTGATGTATGGGTGTCTTGGTGTCTTGGTGTCTGGATGTCTTAGTGTCTTGTTGTCTTGATGTCTTGGTGTCTTGTTGTATTGGTGTCTTGGTGTCTTGGGGTCTGGATGTCTTGGTGTCTAGATGTCTTGGTGTCTGGATGTCTTGGTGTCTGGATGTCTTGGTATTTGGATGTCTTGGTGTCTGGATGTCTTGGTGTCTGGATGTCTTGGTGTCTGGATGTCTTGGTGTCTGGATGTCTTGGTGTCTTTGTGTCTTTGTGTCTGGATGTCTTTGTGTCTTTGTGTCTTGGTGTCTGAGTGTCTTGGTGTCTGGATGTCTGGATGTCTTGGTGTCTGGATGTCTTGGTGTCTGGATGTCTTGGTATCTTGGTGTCTGGATGTCTTGGTGTCTTGGTGTCTGGATGTCTTGGTGTCGGGATGTCTTGGTGTCTGGATGTCTTGGTGTCTTTGTGTCTGGATGTCTTTGTGTCTTGGTGTCTGAGTGTCTTGGTGTCTGGATGTCTTTGTGTCTGGATGTATTGGTGTCTTGGTGTCTGGATGTCTTGGTGTCTTTGTGTCTGTGTGTCTGGATGTCTGGATGTCTTGGTGTCTTGGTGTCTGGATGTCTTGGTGTCGGGATGTCTTGGTGTCTGGATGTCTTGGTGTCTTGGTGTCTGGATGTCTTGGTGTTGGGATGTCTTGGTGTCTGGATGTCTTGGTGTCTTTGTGTCTGGATGTCTTTGTGTCTTGGTGTCTGAGTGTCTTGGTGTCTGGATGTCTTTGTGTCTGGATGTATTGGTGTCTGGATGTCTTGGTGTCTGGATGTCTTGGTGTCTTGGTGTCTTTGTGTCTGGATGTCTCGGTGTTTGGGTGTCTTGGTGTCTTGTTGTCTGGGTGTCTTGCTGTCTGGGTGTCTTGGTGTCTTGGTGTCTGGATGTCTTAGTGTCTTGTTGTCTTGATGTCTTGATGTCTGGGTGTCTTGATATCTTGTTGTATTGATGTCTTGGTGTCTTGTTCTATGGGTGTCTTGGTGTCTGGATGTCTTGGTGTCTTGTTGTATGGGTGTCTTGGTGTCTGGATGTCTTGGTGTCTGGATGTCTGTGTGTCTGGATGTCTTGGTGTCTTGGTGTCTGTATGTCTTTGTGTCTTGGTGTCTGGATGTCTTGGTGTCTTGGTGTCTTTGTGTCTGGATGTATTTGTGTCTTTGTGTCTTGCTGTCTGGATGTATTGGTGTCTTGGTGTCTGGATGTCTGGATGTCTTGGTGTCTTTGTGTCTTTGTGTCTTTGTGTCTTTGTGTCTGTGTGTCTTGGTGTCTGGATGTCTGGATGTCTTGGTGTCTTGGTGTCTGGATGTCTTGGTGTCGGGATGTCTTGGTGTCGGGATGTCCTTGGTGTCTTGGTGTCTTTGTGTCTTTGTATCTGAGTGTGTGTTTCCTGCAGTACTCATGTAATCCAGTGGGAAAGCTCTCTGGCAGCCTGTCACAGTGGATTCTTGTTTCCGTCCTGTGAGACTGAACACTAATCTGACAATCGGCAAAGAGACGAGAGGAGGAGACGTTTAGTCGCTGACGCTCATCGTGCTAAGCATCCTTTCTCCTGCTTCACACCAAAGTCTCTTTCTATCATTACATCTTTTACTTACTTTTTTTTAACTGTCACTTGTTCAGCCAGCCTTGTTACTTTATCGTCCTCTGCCCTTAAAATGTCCCCAAACCTCGTCCATCACCCCGTCTCTTCCTGTCAGAGAGCACTGACACGTACGAGAGTCCTGATGTCTGTAACTACTGATGTTTACAGCGAAAGATCAGATGATGTTATTCTATTGTGCTGTATATATATATATATATTTATATATATATATATATTCACTGTCAGTATCAAAGCCTTCACATTCTGCAGAATATATCACATTATTAGATCTCACATTATGATTACTGATAAATCAACATTTTACACATGTAACGTTGAAACTGGTTAAGAGTTGGAGTTACTTTCTTTACACTGATGTCTTGTTTATCTAAGGATGTTGCGCCATGTCAAGTGCTTTCATTTGTTTTCTAAGTAAAATCCTAATCTGTAAGTAACTAAAGCTTTCAAACAAAGTGAACAAATGTAAAATAATCAAATCAAATCAAATTGATTTATATAGCCCAATATCACAAATTATACATTTGTCTCAGTGTGCTTTACAGACTGTACAGGATACGACACCGTCTGTCCTTAGACCCTCTGTCCTTAGACCCTCTGTCCTTACACCCTCTGTCCTTAGACCCTCTGTCATTAGACCCTCTGTCCTTAAACTCCTCTGTCCTTAGACCCTCTGTCCTTAGACCCTCTGTCCTTAGACCCTCGCATCGCACAAGGAAAAACTTCCTAAAAGAAACCCCATAATTAAAGGGGGAAAATGGAAGAAACCTCAGGGAGAGCAACTGAGGAGGGGTCCCTCTCCCAGGATGGACAGATGTGCAATAGATGTTGTGTGTACAGGATAAACAACATAGTACAAATACAACATTTGACAGAAATTATGTTGTGTTGAAAAAAGAGAAAGTATGGATGAATACAGGAAAAATAATGATAACACAAGGAAGGATTCAGTAAAGTTACAGTTACCTCCACATGTACTTTTGTTACTGCACTGATTACAATGTCAACGGCTTAGTGATCGGATCCATATAATCAAGTATCTATACAACAACATTTTATAACCCTATATTTTGATGGTGCATCACATTGTTCTGTCCGTGTATTAAAGCTCCAAGTAATGCTCATTACTTTTGTCTGAGAAGCCTTTTATCTGTGTGCTGCTGTGAAACCACGTCCACCTCACAAGCTTCTGTTTGCTTTCAGACTCAAGATTAGTTTTATCCTAAATACAGGCATTAAATGATTTTTTTTGCCACTCAAGGCACAGCTAAATAAGAGCCTGTAATTGGCTTTGTCCTCCTGTTTGCTGGCTCTGGCCTCAGCAGCAGGTTGGCTCTTACTTTAGCTCTTGGCAGTGAGCTTTAAATGTGGCCATTAGAGTCGGAGCTTGGCTGCAGCTTTAGCTTTGACCCCTCATGGCTTCTGTTTGTTTGGCTACTTGTTGTTTTGTGCTTTTGGGACTTTTCTGTCCAGCAGAGAAGAACTGTGTCCTACCAGGAGACATTTTATCCCACATGATATTGATTTAGTCAGTTTGAGCACAAGATCTCATATCAGATTTAATTACTTTGGAGATGTTTGCTTGTGAGACACAAACATATGATCGTAGCTTTGTGTTGCATCTGAATGTGAGCTTCCCAGTAGTGCAGCCATGTGTTGCTGGAGCCTTCCCTTTTCAGTTCTTGGAACTTGAATCATATTGTGCTGTGAGACACAGCCATGTGGATCCTAAAGTCTTTAACTTGCCCCAGCAAACAGCACATTCCCCCGGTGGCACACACCCAACAGTGTGAGCACGACACATGTTTGTTAAGCACATATTGTCCTGCGCTGTTAAAAGGATCCCATGACCTAAAGCTCAAACAGCTGGTGTTAGCGGAGCCTGAAGAAGGAGGCCTCCCTCAGGAGCGTCCAGGAGCTCTCCTGCCTTTCTCTTCAGTCGGCCATGGGTGGAAATGTTTCATCGTCACGCCGCCGCTACAGGAAATCTCTGAGGTGTAACAGATCTTGCTGCTCACTCACGGCTTCCACATTTAGAGGTTGTGTTTATGTTAAAAATAAAATGTCTTTTTATTTTAAAGACACCGCGACGACCTCTCTGGGAAGCGGAGCTCCAGGGCTGACGGTGGCTCTGTGTGTACCTGTGTGTACCTGCGTCACCTCCCCTTCACAAGAGCCCTGAAACACATGCACACGTACCCTGAGAGATAAAGCACGCACCCTGCAGCACCCTGTGTGGGAACATCTTGTACACTCTATAACACACTGTATGAAACCTCTGAGCAACATTTAGATGTGCTGAACTGCTCACCTCACACACTCAGTGTGTCAGATACAAATACATCAGCAGAGCCATGAAATACATTTTGTACAATAATATATACTTCCCCGTCTTAAAGTGTTCTATCGTACGATCAGAAAGGTCCTGCAACTTTGAATCATGGAATATAAATGTGATTAATTACATTCTATGGATCAGCTCTCTGTTGCCTTCTTATCTTTGCCCTGCAGAGTTGCATCCAAACATCCATATGTGCCCACCGTGAATACTCATCTCTCTCATGACTGTAAGACGTCTGCTTTAAAAATGTAAATATATAAATTGTAGCTGCAGTTGAGAAACACTGGAACAACATCCACACTGTTGAATCTGCTCAGACAAAGTTAGAGAAGCTTCTGTCACATGCAGCTGACGATATTACTGCACCTTTAAGTTCTGCAGCTCACGGACATTCTGCCCTTTCTGGTGGCTGATTGCAATTTTCCATATGACAAAGTATAAAGAGTGTCTCTGTGTTAAGAACGCAAATCAAATTTATTTATATAGCCCAATATCACAAATTATATTTACATAAATGCATACAGATAGAGAGAGAGGGGAGGAGAGAGGGAGAGCAGGGAGGTGTCCCCCGGCAGTCTAAGCCTATAGCAGCATAACTAGGGGCTGATCCACGTTAAAGCCAAACTATTATTTGTGACTTTGTCCCAGAGTTTTAAGATTCAAACTCTGCGGAAACCGTTTTACAAAAGCTCAGATTTCAGGGTATGAAACATCTGATGCAGAGAGAAGGCAGAAAACTGAGAGAAGAAAGAAGCATTTATAAATTCATACACACAACATCCCCTCCATACATACAGCAGTGCAGGAACAACATGGAGCATCTAATGCTAGCATGGCTGCCTCCTCCATCTGACACCAACCCTCTCGCCAGTTTAGTCTTTTCTTTCATGAATGGGGCTGGATCTTTAAACAAACACACACACACACACACACACACACACACACACACACACACACACACCAGCCATATCATGCTCATACCAGGAGTACTGGGGCATGCTGGTGCTTACAGATGATTACAGCCTCTGGGAGCGTTTGAAGAAAAGCTAGCTGCACACTTCAATGAGCAGAATAAGCCCAAAGCAAAGATGTTCTGTCAAGATCATTATGATGTTCACATTCTTCATCTCCCCCAAAACAGAACGTCAACACATGGGTCAGTTTACAACTGTTGGAGGTGCAGCCATCAATAGTTGATGTGCTGAGATGCTCTCTGGTGTTCTCAGCAGTAATAAAGATGATGTAAGCTTTAGTGTCTTTTAGCTTTAACCCTTCGGGTGCTTCAGACGTCAGTTTTAAATACTGTGCAACACTTAGGAGTTCACTTTTCAAGTGTGACGACACTTCATGTCCACAGAATGTCTCTGAGATGTGTCAATGTCCCCAAAATGTCTCTGAGATGTGTGCATGTCCCCTTAATGTTTCTGAGATGTGTCCATGTCCCCATAATGTTTCAAAGATGTGTCCATGTCCCCAAAATGTCTCTGAGATGTGTCCATGTCCCCAGCATGTGTCTGAGATGTGTCCATGTCCCCAGAATGTTTCTGAGATGGGTCCATGTCCCCAGAATGTGTCTGAGATGTGTTTGTGTCCTCAGAATGTTTCTGAAATGTGTACATGTCCCCAGAATGTCTCTGAGATGTGTGCATGTCCCCAGAATGTCTCTGACATGTGTCCATGCCCCAAGAATGTATCTTAGATGTGTGCATATCCCCATAATGTCTCTTATATGTGTCCATGTCCCCGTAATGTATTTGAGATGTGTTCATGTCCCAAGAATGTGTCTGAGATGTGTTCATTTCCCAAGAAAGTCTCTGAGATGTGTGCATATCCCCATAATGTTTCTGAGATGTGTTCATGTCCCCAGAATGTCTTTGAGATGTGACCATGTCTCTAGAATGTATCTGAGATGTGTCCATTTCCCCAGAATGTGTCTGAGATGTGAGGATGTCCCCAGAATGTGTCTAAGATGTGTTCATGTCCCCAGAATGTCTCTGAATTGTGTGCATGTCCCTAGAATGTCTCTGAAAAGTGTCCGTGTCTCTGAGATGTGTGCATGTACCCAGAATGTGTCTGAGATGTGTACATGTCCCCAACATATTTATGAGATGTTTTCATGTCCCCAGAATGTCTCTGAGATGTGGGCATGTCCCCAGAATGTGTCTGAGATGTGATAGTGTCCCCAGAATGTGTCTGAGATGTGTTCATGTCCCCAGAATGTCTCTGAGAAGTGACCATGTCTCTAGAATGTATCTGAGATGTGTGCATGTCCCCAGAATGTGTCTGAGATGTGTCAAAGTGCCCAGAATGTATCTGAGATGTTTCATGTCCCCAGAATGTGTCTGAGATGTGTCAAAGTGCCCATAATGTATCTGAGATGTTTCATGTCCCCAGAATGTGTCTGAGATGTGTGCATGTCCCCAGAATGTCTCTGAGAAGTGACCATGTCTCTAGAATGTATCTGAGATGTGTGCATGTCCCCAGAATGTGTCTGAGATGTGTCCATGTCCCAAGAATGTGTCTGAGATGTGTCCATGTCCCCAGAATGTATCTGAGATGTTTCATGTCCCCAGAATGTGTCTGACATGTGTTCATGTCCCCAGAATGTTTCTGAGATGTGTTCATGTCCCCAGAATGTCTCTGAGGTGTGGCCATGTCCCCAGAATGTATCTGAGATGTTTCATGTCCCCAGAATGTGTCTGACATGTGTTCAAGTCCCCAGAATGTTTCTGAGATGTGTTCATGTCCCCAGAATGTCTCTGAGATGTGTCCATGTCCCCAGAATGTGTCTCGGATGTGTTAATGTCCCCATAATGTATCTGAGATGTGTCCATGTCCGAAGAATGTGTCTGAGATGTGTTAATGTCCCCAGAATGTCTCTGACATGTGTCCATGTCCCAAGAATGTATCTTAGATGTGTTCATTTCCCAAAAATGTTTCTGAGATGTGTGCATATCCCCATAATGTTTCTGAGATGTGTTCATGTCCCCAGAATGTCTCTGAGATGTGTTTGTGTCCTCAGAATGTTTCTGAGATGTGTCCATTTCCCCAGAATGTGTCTGAGATGTGTGCATGTCCCCAGAATGTGTCTGAGATGTGTTCATGTCCCCAGAATGTCTCTGATTTGTGTGCAAGTTCCTAGAATGTCTTTGAGATGTGTCCGTGTCTCTGAGATGTGTGCATGTACCCAGAATGTGTCTGAGGTGTGAACATGTCCCCAGAATGTGTCTCAGATGTGTTAATATCCCCAGAATGTATCTGAAATCTGTCCATGTCCCAAGAATGTGTGTGAGATGTGACCTTGTCCCCAGAATGTATCTGAGATGCGTCCATGTCCAAAGAATGTGTCTGAGATGTGTCCATATCCCCAGAATGTGTCTGACATGTGTTCATGTCCCCAGAATGTCTCTGCTATGTGTCCATGTCCCCCTAATGTATTTGAGTTGTGTTCATGTCCCCAGAATGTTTCTGAGATGTGTCCATGTCTCAAGAATGTGTCTGAGATGTGTTCCTGTCTCCAGAATGTCTGTTAGGTGTGTTCATATCCCCATAATGTTTCTAAGATATTTTCATGTCCCCAGAATGTCTCTGAATTGTGTGCATGTCCCTAGAATGTCTCTGAGATGTGTCCGTGTATCTGAGATGTGTTAATGTCCCCATAATGTGTCTGAGAAGTGTATATGTCCCCAGAATATGTTTCAGATGTGTTAATGTCCCCAGAATGTATTTGAGATGTATCCATGTCCCAAGAATGTGTGTGAGATGTGACCATGTCTCCAGAATGTATCTGAGATGCGTCCATGTCCCAAGAATGTGTCTGAGATGTGTCCATGTCCCCAGAATGTGTCTGGCATGTGTGCATGTCCCCAGAATGTTTCTGAGAAGTGTATATGTCCCCAGAATGTGTTTCAGATGTGTTAATGTCCCCAGAATGTATCTGAGATGTGTGCGTGTCCCCAGAATGTGTCTGAGATGTGTTCATGTCCCCAGAATGTATTTGAGATGTGTGCATATCCCCATAATGTTCTTGAGATGTGTTCATGTCCCCAAATGTCTCTGAGATGTGACCATGTCTCTAGAATTTCTCTGAGATGTGTCCAATGTCCCCAGAATGTGTCTGACATGTGTCCATGTCCCAAGAATGTATCTTAGATATATTCATGCTCCCAGGATGTGATTCAGATGTGTTAATGTCCCCATAATGTATCTGAGATGTGTCTCTGTCCCCAGAATGTGTCTGAGATATGTGCATATCCCCATAATGTTTCTGAGTTTTGTTCATGTCCCCAAATGTCACTGAGATGTGTCTATGTCCCAAGAATGTGTGTGAGATGCGTCCATGTCCCAAGAATGTGTCTGAGATGTGTTTATGTCCCCAGAATGTGAGTCAGATGTGTTAATGTCCCCATAATGTATCTGAGATGTGTCTATGTCCCAAAAATGTGTGTGAGATGTATTCATGTCCCCAGAATGTCTCTGAGATATGTGCATATCCCCATAATGTTTCTGAGTTTTGTTCATGTCCCCAAATGTCTCTGAGATGTGTCTATGTCCCAAGAATGTGTGTGAGATGTATTCATGTCCCCAGAATGTCCCTGAGATGTGTGCATGTCCCCAGAATGTGTCTGAGATATGTGCATATCCCCATAATGTTTCTGAGTTTTGTTCATGTCCCCAAATGTCTCTGAGATGTGACCATGTCCCCAGAATGTCTCTGAGATGCGTCCATGTCCCAAGAATGTGTCTGAGATGTGTCAATGTCCCCAGAATGTATCTCGGATGTGTTAATGTCCCCAGAATGTATCTGAGATGTGTCCATGTCCCAAGAATGTGTTTAAGATGTGACCATGTCCCCAGAATGTGTCTGAGATGTGTTAATGTCCCCAGAATGTGTCTGAGATGTGTGCATGTCCCCAGAATGTTTCTGAGAGTTGTTCATGTCCCCAGAATGTCTCTGAATTGTGTGCATGGTCCTAGAATGTCTCTGATATGTGTCAGTGTCTCTGAGATGTGTGTATGTGCCCAGAATGTGTCTGAGATGTGTAAATGTCCCCAAAATATTTATGAGATGTGTTCATGTCCCCAGAATGTCTCTAAGATGTTTCCATTGTCCCCAAAATGTGTCTGAGATGTGTCAATGTCCCTATAATGTTTCTAAGATGTCTCCATGTCCCTAGAATGTGTCTGAGATATGTGCATATCCCCATAATGTTTCTGAGTTTTGTTCATGTCCCCAAATGTCTCTGAGATGTGACCATGTCCCCAGAATGTATCTGAGATGTGTCCATGTCCCAAGAATGTGTCTGAGATGTGTCAATGTCCCTAGAATGTATCTCGGATGTGTTAATATCCCCAGAATGTATCTGAGATGTGTCCATGTCCCAAGAATGTGTTTGAGATGTGACCATGTCCCCAGAATGTGTCTGAGATGTGTTAATGTCCCCATAATGTATCTGAGGTGTGTTCATGTCCCATGAATGTGTCTGAAATGTGTCCATCTCCCAAGAATGTCTCTGAGATGTGTGCATATCTCCATAATGTTTCAGAGATGTGTTCATGTCCCCAGAATGTCTCTGTGATGTGACCATGTCTCTAGAATGTATCTGAGATGTGTCCATTACCCCAGAATGTGTCTGAGATGTGTGCATGTCCCCAGAATGTTTCTGAGATGTGTTCATGTCCCCAGAATGTCTCTGAATTGTGTGCATGTCCCTAGAATGTCTCTGAGATCTGTCCGTGTCTCTGAGATGTGTGCATGTACCCAGAATGTTTCTGAGATGTGTCAATGTCCCTATAATGTTTCTAAGATGTCTCCATGTCCCTAGAATGTGTCTGAGATGTGTCCATGTCCCTATAATGTTTCTAAGATGTGTCCATGTCCCCAGAATGTCTCTGAGATGTGTCCATGTCTCCAGAATGTATTTAAGATGTGTCCATATCCCCAGAATGTGTATAAGATGTTTGCATGTCCCTATAATGTGTCTGAGATGTGTTAATGTCCCCATTATGTTTCTGAGATGTGTCCATGTCCCAAGAATGTATCTGAGATGTGTTCACGTCCCCAGAATGTTTCTGAGATGTGTCCATGTCCCCACAATGTATCTCAGATGTGTTAATGTCCCAAGAATGTGTCTGAGATGTGTCCACGTCCCAAGAATGTGTCTGACATGTGTTCATGACCCCATAATGTTTCTGAGATGTTTTCATGTCCCCAGAATGTCTCTGACATGTGTCCATGTCCCCCTAATGTATCTGAGATGTTTTCACGTTCCCAGAATCTCTCTGAGATGTGTGCATGTCCCTAGAATGTCTATGAGATGTGTGCATGTCCCCAGAATGTGTCTGAGATGTGTACATGTCCCCAGAATATTTATAAGATGTGTTCATGTCCCCAGAATGTCTCTGAGATGTGTCCAATTTCCTCAGAATGTGTCTAAGATGTGTCCATGTCCCTATAATGTTTCTAAGATGTGTTCATGTCCTCCGAATGTTTCTGAGATGTGTCCATGTCCCCAGAATGTCTCTGAGCTGTGTCTATGTCTCCAGAATGTATCTGAGATGTATACATGGCCCCAGAATGGGTCTGAGATGTGTTAATGTCCACAGAATGTATCTGAGATGTGTCCATGTCCCAAGAATGTGCTTGAGATGTGTAAATGTCCCCAGAATGTATCTGAGATGTGTCTATGTCCCTTGAATGTGTCTGAGATGTGTCCATGTCCCCAGAATGTGTCTGAGATGTGTGCCTGTCCACAGAATGTCTCTGAGATGTGTTAATGTCCCCAAAATGTGTCTGAGATGTGTTGATTTCCCCAGAATGTATCTGAGATGTGTCCATGTCCCATGAATGTGTCTGAAATGTGTCCATCTCCCCAAAATGTGTCTGACATGTGTTCATTTCCCCAGAATGTGTCTGAGATTTGTACATGTCCCCAGAATGTGTGTGAGATGTGACCATGTCCCCAGAATGTCTCTGAGATGTGTCCATGTCTCTAGAATGTATTTGAGATGTGTCCATAGCCCCAGAATGTGTCTGAGATGTGTTCATGTCCCCAGAATGTCTCTGAGATGTGTCCATGTCCCCAGAATGTGTCTCGGATGTGTTAATGTCCCCAGAATGTATCTGAGATGTGTCCATGTCCCCAGAATGTGTCTCGGATGTGTTAATGTCCCCAGAATGTATCTGAGATGTGTCCATGTCCCAAGAATGTGTGTGAGATGTGACCATGTCCCCAGAATGTATCTGAGATGCGTCCATGTCAAAAGAATGTGTCTGAGATGAGTCACTGTCCCCAGAATGTTTCTGAGATCTGTGCATGTCCCCGGAATGTATCTGAGATGTGTTAATGTTCCAGAATATATCTGAGATGTGTCCATGTCCAAAGAATGTGTCTGAGATGTGTCCATGTCCCCAGAATTTCTCTGAGATGTATTCATGTCCCCAGAATGTGTCTGAGATGTGTTAATGTCCCCAGAATGTTTCTGAGATGTGTGCATGTCCCAAGAATGTGTCTGAGATGTGTTCATGTCCCTAGAATGTCTCTGAGATGTGTCCAAGTCTCTGAGATGTGTGCATGTCCCCAGAATGTGTCTGAAGTGTGAACATGTCCCCAGAATATTTATAAGATTTGTTCATGTCCCCAGAATGTCTCTGATATGTGTCCATGTCCCCTTAATGTATCTGAGATGTGTTAATGTCCCCAGAATGTCTCTGAGATGTGTCCAATTTCCTCAGAATGTGTCTGAGATGTGTCCATGTCCTTATAATGTTTCTATGATGTGTTCATGTCCTCCGAATGTTTCTGAGATGTGTCCATGTCCCCAGAATGTCTCTGAGCTGTGTCTATGTCTCCAGAATGTATCTGAGATGTGTCCATGTCCCCAGAATGTTTCTCAGATGTGTACATGGCCCCAGAATGGGTCTGAGATGTGTTAATGTCCCCAGAATGTCTCTGAGATGTGTCCATGTCCCCAGAATGTGTCTCGGATGTGTTAATGTCCCCAGAATGTATCTGAGATGTGTCCATGTCCCAAGAATGTGTGTGAGATGTGACCATGTCCCCAGAATGTATCTGAGATGCGTCCATGTCACAAGAATGTGTCTGAGATGAGTCACTGTCCCCAGAATGTTTCTGAGATCTGTGCATGTCCCCGGAATGTATCTGAGATGTGTTAATGTTCCAGAATATATCTGAGATGTGTCCATGTCCAAACAATGTGTCTGAGATGTGTCCATGTCCCCAGAATTTCTCTGAGATGTATTCATGTCCCCAGAATGTGTCTGAGATGTGTTAATGTCCCCAGAATGTTTCTGAGATGTGTGCATGTCCCAAGAATGTGTCTGAGATGTGTTCATGTCCCTAGAATGTCTCTGAGATGTGTCCAAGTCTCTGAGATGTGTGCATGTCCCCAGAATGTGTCTGAAGTGTGAACATGTCCCCAGAATATTTATGAGATGTGTTCATGTCCCCAGAATGTCTCTGATATGTGTCCATGTCCCCTTAATGTATCTGAGATGTGTTAATGTCCCCAGAATGTCTCTGAGATGTGTCCAATTTCCTCAGAATGTGTCTGAGATGTGTCCATGTCCCTATAATGTTTCTATGATGTGTTCATGTCCTCCGAATGTTTCTGAGATGTGTCCATGTCCCCAGAATGTCTCTGAGCTGTGTCTATGTCTCCAGAATGTATCTGAGATGTGTCCATGTCCCCAGAATGTTTCTCAGATGTGTACATGGCCTCAGAATGGGTCTGAGATGTGTTAATGTCCACAGAATGTATCTGAGATGTGTCCATGTCCCAATAATGTCCTTGAGATGTGTAAATGTCCCCAGAATGTATCTGAGATGTGTCCATGTCCCTTGAATGTGTCTGAGATGTGTAAATGTCCCCAGAATGTATCTGAGATGTGTCCATGTCCCTTGAATGTGTCTGAGATGTGTCCATGTCCCCAGAATGTGTCTGAGATGTGTGCCTGTCCACAGAATGTCTCTGAGATGTGTTAATGTCCCCAAAATGTGTCTGAGATGTGTTGATTTCCCCAGAATGTATCTGAGATGTGTCCATGTCCCATGAATGTGTCTGAAATGTGTCCATCTCCCCAAAATGTGTCTGACATGTGTTCATTTCCCCAGAATGTATCTGAGATGCGTCCATGTCACAAGAATGTGTCTGAGATGAGTCACTGTCCCCAGAATGTTTCTGAGATCTGTGCATGTCCCCGGAATGTATCTGAGATGTGTTAATGTTCCAGAATATATCTGAGATGTGTCCATGTCCAAAGAATGTGTCTGAGATGTGTCCATGTCCCCAGAATTTCTCTGAGATGTATTCATGTCCCCAGAATGTGTCTGAGATGTGTTAATGTCCCCAGAATGTTTCTGAGATGTGTGCATGTCCCAAGAATGTGTCTGAGATGTGTTCATGTCCCTAAAATGTCTCTGAGATGTGTCCAAGTCTCTGAGATGTGTGCATGTCCCCAGAATGTGTCTGAAATGTGTCCATCTCCCCAAAATGTGTCTGACATGTGTTCATTTCCCCAGAATGTATCTGAGATTTGTACATGTCCCCAGAATGTTTGTGAGATGTGACCATGTCCCCAGAATGTCTCTGAGATATGTCCATGTCTCTAGAATGTATTTGAGATGTGTCCATAGCCCCAGAATGTGTCTGAGATGTGTTCATGTCCCCAGAATGTCTCTGAGATGTGTCCAGGTCCCCAGAATGTGTCTCGGATGTGTTAATGTCCCCAGAATGTATCTGAGATGTGTCCATGTCCCAAGAATGTGTGTGAGATGTGACCATGTCCCCAGAATGTATCTGAGATGCGTCCATGTCACAAGAATGTGTCTGAGATGAGTCACTGTCCCCAGAATGTTTCTGAAATCTGTGCATGTCCCCGGAATGTATCTGAGATGTGTTAATGTTCCAGAATATATCTGAGATGTGTCCATGTCCAAAGAATGTGTCTGAGATGTGTCCATGTCCCCAGAATTTCTCTGAGATGTATTCATGTCCCCAGAATGTGTCTGAGATGTGTTAATGTCCCCAGAATGTTTCTGAGATGTGTGCATGTCCCAAGAATGTGTCTGAGATGTGTTCATGTCCCTAAAATGTCTCTGAGATGTGTCCAAGTCTCTGAGATGTGTGCATGTCCCCAGAATGTGTCTGAGGTGTGAACATGTCCCCAGAATATTTATGAGATGTGTTCATGTCCCCAGAATGTCTCTGATATGTGTCCATGTCCCCTTAATGTATCTGAGATGTGTTAATGTCCCCAGAATGTCTCTGAGATGTGTCCAATTTCCTCAGAATGTGTCTGAGATGTGTCCATGTCCCTAAAATGTTTCTAAGATGTGTTCATGTCCTCCGAATGTTTCTGAGATGTGTCCATGTCCCCAGAATGTCTCTGAGCTGTGTCTATGTCTCCAGAATGTATCTGAGATGTGTCCATGTCCCCAGAATGTTTCTCAGATGTGTACATGGCCCCAGAATGGGTCTGAGATGTGTTAATGTCCACAGAATGTATCTGAGATGTGTCCATGTCCCAAGAATGTGCTTGAGATGTGTGCATGTCCCCAGAATGTGTCTGAGATGTGTTCATGTCCCTAGAATGTCTCTGAGACCTGTGCATATCCCCAGAATGTCTCTGATATGTGTCTGAGATGTGTGCCTGTCCACAGAATGTCTCTGAGATGTGTTAATGTCCCCAAAATGTGTCTGAGATGTGTTGATTTCCCCAGAATGTATCTGAGATGTGTCCATGTCCCATGAATGTGTCTGAAATGTGTCCATCTCCCCAAAATGTGTCGGACATGTGTTCATTTCCCCAGAATGTGTCTGAGATTTGTACATGTCCCCAGAATGTGTGTGAGATGTGACCATGTCCCCAGAATGTCTCTGAGATGTGTCCATGTCTCTAGAATGTATTTGAGATGTGTCCATAGCCCCAGAATGTGTCTGAGATGTGTGCATGTCCCCAGAATGTTTCTGAGATGTGTTCATGTCCCCAGAATGTCTCTGCGATGTGTCCATATCCCCAGAATGTGTCTCGGATGTGTTAATGTCCCCAGAATGTATCTGAGATGTGTCCATGTCCCAAGAATGTGTGTGAGATGTGACCATGTCCCCAGAATGTATCTGAGATGCGTCCATGTCACAAGAATGTGTCTGAGATGAGTCACTGTCCCCAGAATGTTTCTGAGATCTGTGCATGTCCCCGGAATGTATCTGAGATGTGTTAATGTTCCAGAATATATCTGAGATGTGTCCATGTCCAAAGAATGTGTCTGAGATGTGTCCATGTCCCCAGAATTTCTCTGAGATGTATTCATGTCCCCAGAATGTGTCTGAGATGTGTTAATGTCCCCAGAATATTTCTGAGATGTGTGCATGTCCCAAGAATGTGTCTGAGATGTGTTCATGTCCCTAGAATGTCTCTGAGATGTGTCCAAGTCTCTGAGATGTGTGCATGTCCCCAGAATGTGTCTGAGGTGTGAACATGTCCCCAGAATATTTATGAGATGTGTTCATGTCCCCAGAATGTCTCTGATATGTGTCCATGTCCCCTTAATGTATCTGAGATGTGTTCATGTACCCAGAATGTCTCTGAGATGTGTCCAATTTCCTCAGAATGTGTCTTTGATGTGTCCATGTCCCTATAATGTTTCTAAGATGTGTTCATGTCCCCCGAATGTTTCTGAGATGTGTCCATGTCCCCAGAATGTCTCTGAGCTGTGTCCATGTCTCCAGAATGTATCTGAGATGTGTCCATGTCCCCAGAATGTGTCTGAGATGTGTGCATGTCCCCAGAATGTGTCTGAGATGTGTAAATGTCCCCAGAATGTATCTGAGATGTGTCCATGTCCCAAGAATGTGTCTGAGATGTGTCCATGTCCCCAGAATGTGTCTGAGATGTGTGCATGTCCCCTTAATGTATCTGACATGTGTTCGTTTCCCCATATTGTGTCTGAGATGTATTAATGTCCCCAGAATTTATCTGAGATGTGTCCATGTCCCAAGAATGTGTGTGAGATGTGACCATGTCCCCAGAATGTTTTTGAGATGTGTGCATGTCCCCAGAATGTGTCTGAGATGTGTAAATGTCCCCAGAATGTATCTGAGATGTGTCCATGTCCCAAGAATGTGTCTGAGATGTGTCCATGTCCCCAGAATGTATCTGAGATGTGTGCATGTCCCCAGAATGTGTCTGAGATGTGTCCATAGCCCCAGAATATATTTGAGATGTGTCCATGTCCAAATAATGTGTCTGAGATGTGTCCATGTCCCCAGAATGTTTCTGACATGTGTCCATGTCCCCAGAATGTCTCTTAGATGTGTTTATGTCCCCAAAATGTGTGTGAGATGTGTTCATGTCCCCAGAATGTTTGAGATGTGTGCATGTCCCCAGAATGTGTCTGAGATGTGTTCATGTCCCTAGAATGTCTCTGAGACCTGTGCATATCCCCAGAATGTCTCTGATATGTGTCCATGTCCCCTTAATGTATCTGAAATGTGTACATGTCCCCAGAATATTTATGAGATGTGTTCATGTCCCCAGAATGTCTCTGATATGTGTCCATGTCCCCTTAATGTATCTGAAATGTGTACATGTCCCCAGAATGTCTCTGAGATGTGTCCATTTTCCTCAGAATGTGTCTGAGATGTGTCCATGTCCCCAGAATGTCTTTGAATTGTGTGCATGGTCCTAGAATGTCTCTGAGATGTGTCTGTGTCTCTGAGATGTGTGCATGTGCCCAGAATGTGTCTGAAATGTGTACATGTCTCCAGAATGTATGTAAGATGTGTCCATATCCCCAGAATGTGTATAAGATGTTTGCATGTCCCCAGAATGTTTCTGAGATGTGTCCATGTCCCCACAATGTTTCTCAGATGTGTTAATGTCCCAAGAATGTGTCTGAGATGTGTCCACGTCCCAAGAATGTGTCTGACATGTGTTCATGACCCCATTATGTTTCTGAGATGTTTTCATGTCCCCAGAATCTCTCTGAGATGTGTGCATGTCCCTAGAATGTCTCTGAGATGTGTCCAAGTCTCTGAGATGTGTGCATGTCCCCACAATGTTTCTGAGATGTGTACATGTCCCCAGAATATTTATGAGATGTGTTCATGTCCCCATAATGTCTCTGATATGTGTCCATGTCCCCTTAATATATCTGAAATGTGTACATGTCCCCAGAATGTCTCTGAGATGTGTTTATTTTCCTCAGAATGTGTCTGAGATGTGTCCATGTCCCTATAATGTTTCTAAGATGTGTTCATGTCCCCCGAATGTTTCTGAGATGTGTCCATGTCCCCAGAATGTCTCTGAGCTGTGTCCATGTCTCCAGAATGTATCTGAGATGTGTCCATGTCCCCAGAATGTTTCTCAGATGTGTACATGTCCCCAGAATGGGTCTGAGATGTGTTAATGTCCCCAGAATGTATCTGAGATGTGTCCATGTCCCAAAAATGTGTGTGAGATGTTTTCATGTCCCCAGAATGTCTCTGAGATGTGTCCATATCCCCTTAATTATTCTGAGATGTGTTCATGTCCCCAGAATGTATCTGAGATGTGTAAGATATCAGGATCAAGGATTAATAATATTAATAATACATTTAATATATAGATACATAAAGACTTAAACAGTATTACAAAACAAAATCAAATCTAAATGTTAATTTATTTAAAAACAATTAGTGTTTATGAAATAATCTGCAGAATGAAGCAAAACTTTTCGAACATTAAATCTGTTTATTTATATGTTTGTGACATAAACAGAAATCAACAAACTGCGTCTACTAGAGAACAACAACCTGCTCGATAAAATTGTGTTTGGAATCCACACTCACTCACACACACACACACACACACACACAGTTATGATGACATTGAAGTGGTTGAACAGCGCCCTGCAGGTGGGAGTGATCACTGCACACACGTCACAAACTATTCTCGGACGCCGAACGCTCGCCGAATGCCGCGGCTGTCCGGGAATGACCTCACATGGTCTTCTCATCTGTGTGAAGCTACACTTTGCCTTTCAGGGTCTGAAGCACTGTAAGTGCTTTATGTCAAGCAGAGGAGCAAGTGAGCAAGTGTCAGAAGTCACCAGGTGGCGTCAGCACGGCTCTCTGGACGTCCGTCCTCTGTGCTTCACATGAAATATCAACATGTTGTGTTGTAATGAAACGTGTTCATCGTTATTTAATATTAAGGTGAAGACACTTTGAGTTGTCTCCACATGTCTCCACATCCAGTGCTGCTCCTGGACACGTGGACACCAGAACAATTGAATCCAGAGTGAGAAGCATCAGTGACGAGCCGCAGCTTCACATTGTGTTCACTTTGTTTCATGAAGCTTTAAAGTGCTGTGTCATGATACCATGAGAGACACGTGAGAGACACGTGAGAGACATGTGAGACACACGTGAGAGACACAATCGTCAGCTGATGGACGACACACAGCTGATGGACGACAGACAGCTGATGGAGGACACACAGCTGATGGACGACAGTCAGCTGATGGACGACAATCAGCTGATGGACAACAGACAGCTGATGGACGACAGTCAGCTGATGGACGACAGACAGCTGATGGACGACACACAGCTGATGGACGACAGTCAGCCGACGGACGACACACAGCCGATGAACGACACACAGCTCATGGACGACAGTCAGCTCATGGATGACAGTCAGCTGATGGACGACAGTCAGTTGATGGACGACAGTCAGCTGATAGACGACACACAGCTGATGGACGACAGACAGCTGATGGAGGACACAAAGCTGATGGACGACAGACAGCTGATGGAGGACACACAGCTGATGGACGACAGACAGCTGATGGAGGACACACAGCCGATGGAGGACACACAGCCGATGGACGACACACAGCTGATGGACGACAGTCAGCTGATGGACGACAGACAGCTGATGGACGACAGTCAGCCGATGGAGGACACACAGCTGATGGACGACACACAGCTGATGGACGACAGTCAGCTGATGGACGACAGATAGCTGATGGACGACAGACAGATGATGGACGACAGACAGCTGATCGAGGACGCACAGCTGATGGACGACAGACAGCTGATGGACGACAGTCAGCTGATGGACGACAGACAGCTGATGGAGGACGCACAGCTGATGGACGACACACAGCTGATGGACGACAGATAGCTGATGGACGACAGACAGATGATGGATGACAGACAGCTGATGGAGGACACACAGCTGATGGACGACAGACAGCTGATGGACGACAGTCAGCTGATGGACGACAGACAGATGATGGACGACAGACAGCTGATGGAGGACACACAGCTGATGGACGACAGACAGCTGATGGAGGACACACAGCCAATGGACGACACACAGCTCATGGACGACAGTCAGCTGATGGACGACAGTCAGCTGATGGACGACAGACAGATGATGGACGACAGACAGCTGATGGAGGACACACAGCTGATGGACGACAGACAGCTGATGGAGGACACACAGCCGATGGACGACACACAGCTCATGGACGACAGTCAGCTGATGGAGGACACACAGCCGATGGACGACACACAGCTCATGGACGACAGTCAGCTGATGGACGACAGTCAGCTGATGGACGACAGACAGCTGATGGACGACAGACAGATGATGGACGACAGACAGCTGATGGACGACAGTCAGCTGATGGACGACAGACAGCTGATGGAGGACACACAGCCGATGGACGACACACAGCTCATGGACGACAGTCAGCTGATGGAGGACACACAGCCGATGGACGACACACAGCTCATGGACGACAGTCAGCTGATGGACGACAGTCAGCTGATGGACGACAGACAGCTGATGGACGACACACAGCTGAAGGAAGACACACAGCTGATGGACGACACACAGCTGATGGACGACAGTCAGCTGATGGACGACACACAGCTGATGGACGACAGTCAGCTGATGGACGACAAACAGCTCATGGATGACAGTCAGCTGATGGAGGACAGACAGCTGATGGAGGACAGACAGCTGATGGACGACACACAGCTGATGGACGACAGTCAGCTGATGGACGACATACAGTTGATGGACGACAGTCAGCTGATGTACGACAATCAGCTGATGGACGACACACAGCTGATCTGCAGTTCTGTGAGGAAAGAGATGATGAGTCTTCGGGAACAATAAGAGCATCGTGTGTCTCTGCAGATATGAGAGCTTCTTCCACTGCACAGGTAGTGCGGCCCACAGAGTTCACAATAAGGATATAAATGTGATATCTGTAGATATAGATGTCGTATAGATGTGGAGAGATTATATCTCCTCACTGGGAACGCCTCGGGATCCCCCAGAGCTGGAGGATGTGGCCCGGAGAAGGGAAGTTTGGGGTTCTTACTGGAGCTGCTGCCCCCGCGACCCGACCCGGATAAGAGGCAGACGATGGATGGATGTTGTGTGTTTGTAAGCTGAAGACACGTCGGGAGCTGGAGAGAGACAAACAACACGGTCATATCACGTAATATCCCACTGGATGATATTAATATGTAATTAATATATATATGGGGGGGGGGTGCACATAATGATAATAATGATAAAGGTTGTGCACCTTGCAAACACACAAATGTGCATTCATTTTAATAAGTTGGAATAACTTACCAAATGCAGGAAGCCAGCTCGTTATTAAAACAGTTTCTCAAACAAGTGTCTTCTTGTTATTCTCTGCAGCGGCGCCGCAGCTCCTCAGACCCGGAGACGAGTCGCTTTATGCTCCATAAAGTAGGTCCCATCAGGGATTCATATAAATTAAGATCAAACACAGCGTTCGCCCTTCAGCTTACACGCAGATGCAATTATTGTTGAATCCCCACTTTTTCAAATGTACGCTCTGCGTACTGTTGATGCTGCTTCCCAAAGAGTAATTACAAGGACGTCTGTGATGTCGTCTCTAAGCTGCGAGGAGAAGCCGCAGGAGGAATCTGCCCTTCAGTCTCACACTGTTGATTTGTTCTTGGAGGAGAGAAGAAGTTGTGATGACGTTACATCATTGAATCAGTGTTGTTATGTGCCCTTCTGAGGTCATATATATATACGTGTGTGTGTGAAGTAACAGCTGACGTTTACGTTCATTATTCATGGAGAGAAGTTCTGAAACAGACGTGAGCAGCACAGCTGTCCCTCCGGCCGCACAGACGTGTCATTCAGAGCATCTCAGGAGAGACACGCATCATGGCTGCCCTGGTTTCTGCATCCACACTGCCTATCGCACGCCGGGATTTCTCACGTGAGAAGTGTGTGATTTCAGTGATTGATGTGTGACAGATGCAGAGCAGAGTGTGTGTGTGTGTGTGTGTGTGTGTGTGTGTGTCAGGTAATAGCTGGACGCTCGATGTTGTTGCACTTCAATGTTTCCAGCATAAATGCATAATCACAATGTCACAAAGTGAAGATGATTTGTGTGCGGCACCTTCAGACGGACGAGCTGAAAACACTAAATCCATTTTCCATAATCAAATCTATTAAATATGCAGTTTAAAGAACTGCTGCTCTTTGTAACACACTGGGTCTGTCATCCAGAGGAAACATGGCATCTCTATCAGCTCGTCTTCTTCATCATCTTCATGACCCCCCCCACCGGGTGTCCTCCAGTCTGCTGACTTGGAGTTCCTCTCACAGAAACTTATAGAGGTCAAGATCCTCATTTCATCCCGTCAGAAGTTATTAAAATGTATAAATCAGTGACATGATGATGAGAGGGTGTGAAGGACGTCTCTGCAGCATCAGGGACAGAGACACGTCTGTCTTAAAGACAATACTTACAGCGAGGATGAGACATGAGGAAGTACACTTCTCCTGTCCGGACCTCAGTGAGGATCTGAGCTGCGAACACAGAATATCATCACAGAGCAGGTCCACATCAAACTGATCTGTTGCATCATCTATTAACTATTGTTGTGTTGTGTATTTTACTTCTTTAAATGTTCATTCTAGTTCCAAATTTGATTTTATATATAGTTTGTATATATATTTATAAAATATATATTTATAAAATATATATTTATATTATATTTATATATTTATAAATACATATTTCTATAAATATTTCTATAAATATAAATATATAGATAAATATATTTATAAATATATACATATATAAAATATATATTTATAAATACATATGTATATAAATATTTATATATATTTATATATATAGAAATACAGTATATCTCAAAAGTGAGTACACCCTTTAGATTTTTGCAAATATTCTGTTATATCCTTTCAGGGGATAACATTATCCTACTGAAACTTTGATATAACTTAAAGTAGTCAGTGTGCTGCTTGAATAACAGTATAGATTTATTGTCCTTTGAAAATTACTCAGTACACAGCTGTTAATGTCTAAACAGCTGGCAACAAAAGTGAGTACACCCCATAGTGAACATGTCCTAATTGTGCCCAAAGTGTCAATATTTTGTGTGACCACCATTGTTATCTAGCACTGCTTTAACCCTCCTGGGCATGGAATTCACCAGAGCTGCACAGGTTGCTTCTGGAATCTTCTTCCACTCCTCCACGACGACATCACGGAGCGCACGGATGTTGGACACCTTGCACTCCTCCACCTTCCTCTTGAGGATGCCCCACATGTGCTCAATTGGGTTTAGGTCTGGAGACATACTTGGCCAGTCCATCACCTTAACCTTCAGCTTCTTCAGCAAGGCCGTTGTCATCTTGGAGGTGTGTTTAGGGTCATTATCATGTTGGAAAACTGCCCTACGGCCCAGTTTCCGAAGAGAGGGGATCATGCTCTGCTGCAGGATGTCACAGTATATATTGGAATTCATGTGTCCCTCAATGAAATGCAGCTCCCCAGTGCCGGCAGCACTCATGCAGCCCCAGACCATGATGCTGCCACCACCATGCTTGACTGTAGGCAAAACACATTTGTCTTGGTACTCCTCACCAGGGTGCCGCCACACACGCCGGACACCATCTGACCCAAACAGGTTTATTTTGGTCTCATCAGACCACAGGACATGGTTCCAGTAACTCATGTTCTTGGATTCATTGTCTTCAGCAAACTGTTTGCGGGCTTTCTTATGCATCGGTTTCAGAAGGGGCTTCTGTCTGGGGCGACGGCCATACAAACCGATTTGATGCAGTGTGCGGCGTATGGTCTGGGCACTGACAGGCTGACATCCCACTTCTGCAACCTCTGCAGCAATGCTGGAAGCACTCACACGTCTATTTTTGGAAACCAACCTCTGGATATGACGCTGAGCACGTGGACTCAACTTCTTTGGTCGACCCTGGCGAGGCCTGTTCCGAGTGGAACCTGTCCTGGAAAACCGCTGTATGATCTTAGCCACTGTGCTGCAACTCATTTTCATGGTGTTGGCAATCTTCTTATAGCCAAGACCATCTTTGTGAAGCGCAATAATCCTTTTTTTCAGCCGCTCAGAGAGTTCCTTGCCATGAGGTGCCATGTTGTCCAGCATTCAGAGAGAATTGTGCCCAAAACACCAAATTTAACAGCCCTGCTTATCATTTACACCTGAATCCTTGTAACACTAACGAGTCACATGACACCAGGGCGGGAAAACAACATCATTGGGCACAATTAGGACATGTTCACTATGGGGTGTACTCACTTTTGTTGCCAGCTGTTTAGACATTAACAGCTGTGTACTGAGTAATTTTCAAAGGACAATAAATCTATACTGTTATTCAAGCAGCACACTGACTACTTTAAGTTATATCAAAGTTTCAGTAGGATAATGTTATCCCCTGAAAGGATATAACAGAATATTTGCAAAAATCTAAAGGGTGTACTCACTTTTGAGATATACTGTATATAGAGAAATATTTATATATATTTATAAATACATATTTATATTAATATGTATATATTTCACATGATATGATAGTTATATATTGATTTTGATATTGTATTTTATAATTAGTTTTTGTTGATTCCATGTTTTAACCCATTTTGAAGTCTGTTCATCGTCATAGTTCCCGATAATCTACTGAAGTGATTATAAACCTACACATCACCTTCTACGTCTCGGAGCTCTTTGTGCAGAGGTTATGTGTTGGGAGTTATTTCTGGGGATGTGAGCTTCTCTTCTCTCCTCTTCGGCCTCGAAACGCTTTGTTTTACACTTTTACTCAATCGCTTCTGCTCGTTATCTCTCTAGACCAGTGGTGGCCAACCAGTCAGAGGTTAAGAGCCAAAAATGTTACTATGTTACCGCAAAGAGCCACATCATACACACAGTCACAGATGCGCACCCCCCCCTCTCATTCGCTTATGTTCTCAGCCTTTCTCTGTGCTCCCACCCTGTGAAACACAGACACAAATTTAAATCTAAAACTTCACACACACACACACACACACACACATATACACACCATAATATTGACATAAATGTAATGAAACCTCTCCTACCAGTATTCAGAGGCCAGTTATTATCAACAATGAACATTGTGTGCACTCTCACACACAAACTCTCAGTAAAAGAAATGTGAAAAAGTGTTTTATCTTCCTCTGCATGTTGCTTCTTTAAATTAGTGGGACTTCTGACATTCCTTGCGTTGAACAATCCTCCTCAAATCTGGCTTGTATTCCGTTGTGGTCACTCAAAGCAATTCTTTCACATGTGTGTCAGTCAGAACAGATCGATACTTTGATTGCACGTGTTTCAGGGTAGAAAACACAGACGTGTGTTGACCCAATTGATGGTAGCTTGAGTGTAGCCCGTTTGACATTGGGATATTTTTCAATTCGCACAGTTTTCCAGAACTCAAGGGTCCCTTCCCTCAGAACAGGTTTCAGTCGGTCTTCCTCAGAAAGTTCGATCATCTCCAACTGGGCCACCGCCTCGTCCGTGACTAGCGGGGCTTTCAAACAGTCCGTCTCAGCATTAAAAGGGTCGACGAGGAACGTAATCTGTGACCTTTTCAGCTGTAGATCATGGAACCGGGTCGCAAAGTTTTCGTGCAGGGTTTCAACCAATGTTGCATATTGGGCTGTTTGCTTTTTCAGGGTGGCACCGGTGGCTTGTCCGCTTGCTTTTAGCAGAGAGGGAAAATGCGTTAATTCTCCCTTTTGATTGTCCCTTCTTAAACAGTTTCAGTTTGTTAACAAACGCAAACACACTTTGCACTAGGTCAGGCAGCATTTTTATATGAATATGAACTCTCCCACTCTAATCTTCATATTTTCTCTGAGCTGTGCATTTCTTCCTGCCATTTAAGGATCGAACTCAGATGGTCAGATAGTGTTTACTCAACGATAGGTTTTTCCCCCCTCGAAGGTGATTGGTTCACTGCATCGCAGGCATTTTTGTGATTGGCTCTTGGGCCACATCAAAATTAGATGCACTGTCATGCTCTCATACTGACACCACACATACACAGACGTAGCCTTCACACAAATACAATTTGATATGAACTGAAGAGCCGCATGAAACTGAGCAAAATGCCGCACGCAGCTCGAGAGCCACGGGTTGGCCACCCCTGCTCTAGACTGTAAGTGTGTCTCTGTTTTAATGACACATCACTGCTCCATCTGCAAAAGGCACAAAACATCTCATGCAGGCTTCAGAACCAAAACAATGAGAAGTTGTAACGTGTGAGCCGTACTGCTCCACATGTGTCACACATCTGTGTCGTTGTACCGACTGCTCGCTGGCTTCATACTGACTGTTGGACCCTAATGAACGAAGCGCGTTGGTTTCGTTGACCTCGTGTTTGTTCGCGTTTCAGGGTTCGATGCGTACTTCACGTCACGGACTCTGGAGAACAACAGGAGGAACGTGTGGTTCGCTGAGTACTGGGAGGAGAACTTCAACTGCAAACTCATGAGCTCCTACAAGAAAGACGAGAGCAGCAGGAAGTGCACAGGTGAGTGTGTGTTTGTGTGTGTGTGTGTGTGTGTGTTTGTGTGTGTGTGTGTGTGTGTGTGTGTGTGTGTGTGTGTGTGTGTGTGTGTGTGTATGTGTGTGTGTGTGTGTGTGTGTGTGTGTGTGTCTTTGTATGTTGACAATCGTGTGCATAGGTGTAGTGGATAAACCCTTCTCTGCACATTGTCCTTTGACTGAAGATCTGAGATCAGTTTCCACTTGTGCTCACAGAACTAAACATAAAGAAACAGTATGTAGAATTTGGCATCAAGCGCTGTGGTTGCAGATTCCAGCCGCCAAGTGCAAACCGTGATAATGCCTTGAGATCTTTCAGGACTTTTGAGGTATCTTTTAGGACCTTTGTGGTATCTTTCAGGACCTTTGTGGTATCTTTCAGGACCTTCATTTTTTTGGTATCTTTCAGGACCTCTGTGGTATCTCTCAGGACCTTTGTGGTATCTCTCAAGACCTTTGTGGTATCTCTCAGGACCTTTGTGGTATCTCTCAGGACCTTTGTGGTATCTCTCAGGACCTCTGTGGCATCTCTCAGGACCTTTATGGTATCTCACATGACCTTTGTGTTATATCTCAGGACCTCTGTGGTTTCTCTCAGGACCTTTGTGGTATCTCTCATGACCTTTGTGGTATCTCTCAGGACCTCTCAGGACCTTTGTCGTATCTTTCAGGACATTGTGGTATCTTTCAGGACCTTTGTGGTATCTCTCAGGACCTTTGTGGTATCTCAGATGACCTTTGTGTTATATCTCAGGACCTCTGTGGTTTCTCTCAGGACCTTTGTGGTATCTCTCAGGACCTCTCAGGACCTTTGTGGTATCTTTCAGGACCTCTGTGGTATCTCTCAGGACCTTTGTGGTATCTCTCTGGACCTTTGTGGTATCTTTCAGGACCTTTGTGGTATCTCTCATGACCTTTGTGGTATCTCTGAGGACCTTTGTGGTATCTCTCTGGACCTTTGTGGTATCATTCAGGACCTTTGTGGTATCTCTCAGGACCTGTGTGGTATCTCTTAGGACCTTTGTGGTATCTTACAGGACCTTTGTGGTATCTCTCTTGACCTTTGTGGTATTGCTCATGACCTTTGTGGTATCCCTCAGGACCTTTGTGGTATCTCTCAGGACCTTTGTGGTATCTTTCAGGACCTTTGTGGTATCTCTCAGGACCTTTGTGGTATCTTTCAGGACCTGTGTGGTATCTCTCAGGACCTTTGTGGTATCTTTCAGGACCTTTGTGGTATCTCTCTTGACCTTTGTGGTATTGCTCATGACCTTTGTGGTATCCCTCAGGACCTTTGTGGTATCTCTCAGGACCTTTGTGGTATCTTTCAGGACCTTTGTGGTATCTCTCAGGACCTTTGTGGTATCTCTCAGGACCTTTGTGGTATCTCTCAAGACCTTTGTGGTATCTCTCAGGACCTTTGTGGTATCTCTCAGGACCTTTGTGGTATCTCTCAGGACCTCTGTGGCATCTCTCAGGACCTTTATGGTATCTCACATGACCTTTGTGTTATATCTCAGGACCTCTGTGGTTTCTCTCAGGACCTTTGTGGTATCTCTCATGACCTTTGTGGTATCTCTCAGGACCTCTCAGGACCTTTGTCGTATCTTTCAGGACATTGTGGTATCTTTCAGGACCTTTGTGGTATCTCTCAGGACCTTTGTGGTATCTCAGATGACCTTTGTGTTATATCTCAGGACCTCTGTGGTTTCTCTCAGGACCTTTGTGGTATCTCTCAGGACCTCTCAGGACCTTTGTGGTATCTTTCAGGACCTCTGTGGTATCTCTCAGGACCTTTGTGGTATCTCTCTGGACCTTTGTGGTATCTTTCAGGACCTTTGTGGTATCTCTCATGACCTTTTTGGTATCTCTGAGGACCTTTGTGGTATCTCTCTGGACCTTTGTGGTATCATTCAGGACCTTTGTGGTATCTCTCAGGACCTGTGTGGTATCTCTTAGGACCTTTGTGGTATCTTACAGGACCTTTGTGGTATCTCTCTTGACCTTTGTGGTATTGCTCATGACCTTTGTGGTATCCCTCAGGACCTTTGTGGTATCTCTCAGGACCTTTGTGGTATCTTTCAGGACCTTTGTGGTATCTCTCAGGACCTTTGTGGTATCTTTCAGGACCTGTGTGGTATCTCTCAGGACCTTTGTGGTATCTTTCAGGACCTTTGTGGTATCTCTCTTGACCTTTGTGGTATTGCTCATGACCTTTGTGGTATCCCTCAGGACCTTTGTGGTATCTCTCAGGACCTTTGTGGTATCTTTCAGGACCTTTGTGGTATCTCTCAGGACCTTTGTGGTATCTTTCAGGACCTTTGTGGTATCTCTCAGGACCTTTGTGGTGGTATCTCTCAGGACCTTTGTGGTATCTCTCATGACCTTTGTGGTATCTCTCATGACCTTTGTGGTATCTTTCAGGACCTCTGTGGTATCTTTCATGACCTTTGTGGTATGAAAGATGGACCTTTGTGGTATCTCTCAGGACCTTTGTGGTATCTCTTAGGACCTTTGTGGTATCTCTCAGGACCTTTGTGGTATCTCTTAGGACCTTTGTGGTATCTCTCAGGACCTCTGTGGTATCTCTCAGGACCTTTGTGGTATCTTTCAGGACCTTTGTGGTATCTCTCATGACCTTTGTAGTATTGCTAATGATCTTTGTGGTATCCCTCAGGACCTTTATGGTATCTCTCAGGACCTTTGTGGTATCTTTCAGGACCTTTGTGGTATCTCTCAGGACCTTTGTGGTATCTCAGATGACCTTTGTGTTATATCTCAGGACCTCTGTGGTTTCTCTCAGGACCTTTGTGGTATCTCTCAGGACCTCTCAGGACCTTTGTGGTATCTTTCAGGACCTCTGTGGTATCTCTCAGGACCTTTGTGGTATCTCTCTGGACCTTTGTGGTATCATTCAGGACCTTTGTGGTATCTCACAGGACCTTTGTGGTATCTCTTAGGACCTTTGTGGTATCTTTCAGGACCTTTGTGGTATCTCACAGGACCTTTGTGGTATCTCTTAGGACCTTTGTGGTATCTCTCAGGACCTCTGTGGTATCTCTCAGGACCTTTGTGGTATCTTTCAGGACCTTTGTGGTATCTCTCAGGACCTTTGTGGTGGTATCTCTCAGGACCTTTGTGGTATCTCTCATGACCTTTGTGGTATCTCTCATGACCTTTGTGGTATCTTTCAGGACCTCTGTGGTATCTTTCATGACCTTTGTGGTATGAAAGATGGACCTTTGTGGTATCTCTCAGGACCTTTGTGGTATCTCTCAGGACCTCTCAGGACCTTTGTGGTATCTTTCAGGACCTTTGTGGTATCTTTCAGGACCTTTGTGGTATCTCTCAGGACCTTTGTGGTATCTTTCAGGACCTTTGTGGTATCTCTCATGACCTTTGTGGTATTGCTCATGACCTTTGTGGTATCCCTCAGGACCTTTGTGGTATCTCTCAGGACCTTTGTGGTATCTTTCAGGACCTTTGTGGTATCTCTCAGGACCTTTGTGGTATCTTTCAGGACCTTTGTGGTATCTCTCAGGACCTTTGTGGTGGTATCTCTCAGGACCTTTGTGGTATCTCTCATGACCTTTGTGGTATCTCTCATGACCTTTGTGGTATCTTTCAGGACCTCTGTGGTATCTTTCATGACCTTTGTGGTATGAAAGATGGACCTTTGTGGTATCTCTCAGGACCTTTGTGGTATCTCTCAGGACCTCTCAGGACCTTTGTGGTATCTCTCAGGACCTTTGTGGTATCTCTCAGGACCTCTGTGGTATCTTTCATGACCTTTGTGGTATCTTTCAGGACCTTTGTGGTATCTCTCATGACCTTTGTGGTATCTCACAGGACCTTTGTGGTATCTTTCATGACCTTTGTGGTATCTTTCAGGACCTTTGTGGTATCTTTCAGGACCTTTGTGGTATCTCTCACGACCTCTGGGGTATCTTTCATGACCTTTGTGGTATCTCTCACAACCTCTGGGGTATCTTTCATGACCTTTGTGGTATCCCTCAGGACCTTTGTGGTATCTCTCAGGACCTTTGTGGTATCTTTTATGACCTTTGTGGTATCTTTCAGGACTTTTGTGGTATCTTTCAGGACCTTTGTGGTATCTTTCAGGACCTTTGTGGTATCTCTCAGGACCTTTGTGGTATCTTTCAGGACCTTTGTGGTATCTCTCATGACCTTTGTGGTATTGCTCATGACCTTTGTGGTATCCCTCAGGACCTTTGTGGTATCTCTCAGGACCTTTGTGGTATCTTTTAGGACCTTTGTGGTATCTCTCAGGACCTTTGTGGTATCTTTCAGGACCTTTGTGGTATCTCTCAGGACCTTTGTGGTGGTATCTCTCAGGACCTTTGTGGTATCTCTCATGACCTTTGTGGTATCTCTCATGACCTTTGTGGTATCTTTCAGGACCTCTGTGGTATCTTTCATGACCTTTGTGGTATGAAAGATGGACCTTTGTGGTATCTCTCAGGACCTTTGTGGTATCTCTCAGGACCTCTCAGGACCTTTGTGGTATCTTTCAGGACCTTTGTGGTATCTTTCAGGACCTTTGTGGTATCTCTCAGGACCTTTGTGGTATCTTTCAGGACCTTTGTGGTATCTCTCATGACCTTTGTGGTATTGCTCATGACCTTTGTGGTATCCCTCAGGACCTTTGTGGTATCTCTCAGGACCTTTGTGGTATCTTTCAGGACCTTTGTGGTATCTCTCAGGACCTTTGTGGTATCTTTCAGGACCTTTGTGGTATCTCTCAGGACCTTTGTGGTGGTATCTCTCAGGACCTTTGTGGTATCTCTCATGACCTTTGTGGTATCTCTCATGACCTTTGTGGTATCTTTCAGGACCTCTGTGGTATCTTTCATGACCTTTGTGGTATGAAAGATGGACCTTTGTGGTATCTCTCAGGACCTTTGTGGTATCTCTCAGGACCTCTCAGGACCTTTGTGGTATCTCTCAGGACCTTTGTGGTATCTCTCAGGACCTCTGTGGTATCTTTCATGACCTTTGTGGTATCTTTCAGGACCTTTGTGGTATCTCTCATGACCTTTGTGGTATCTCACAGGACCTTTGTGGTATCTTTCATGACCTTTGTGGTATCTTTCAGGACCTTTGTGGTATCTTTCAGGACCTTTGTGGTATCTCTCACGACCTCTGGGGTATCTTTCATGACCTTTGTGGTATCTCTCACAACCTCTGGGGTATCTTTCATGACCTTTGTGGTATCCCTCAGGACCTTTGTGGTATCTCTCAGGACCTTTGTGGTATCTTTTATGACCTTTGTGGTATCTTTCAGGACTTTTGTGGTATCTCTCAGGACCTTTGTGGTATCTCTCAGGACCTTTGTGGTATCTTTCATGACCTTTGTGGTATCTCTCATGACCTTTGTGGTATCTTTCAGGACCTTTGTGGTATCTTTCATGACCTTTGTGGTATCTTTCAGGATCTTTGTGGTATCTCTAAGGACCTTTGTGGTATCTCTCAGGACCTTTGTGGTATCTTTCAGGACCTTTGTGGTATCTTTCAGGACCTTTGTGGTATCTCTCTTGACCTTTGTGGTATTGCTCATGACCTTTGTGGTATCCCTCAGGACCTTTGTGGTATCTCTCAGGACCTTTGTGGTATCTCTCAGGACCTTTGTGGTGGTATCTCTCAGGACCTTTGTGGTATCTCTCATGACCTTTGTGGTATCTCTCATGACCTTTGTGGTATCTCAGGACCTCTGTGGTATCTTTCAGGACCTTTGTGATATCTCTCAGGACCTTTGTGATATCTCTCATGACCTTTGTGGTATCTCTCATGACCTTTGTGGTATCTCTCAGGACCTTTGTGGTATCTCTCATGACCTTTATGGTATCTTTCAGGACCTTTGTGGTATCTTTCAGGACCTTTGTAGTATCTCTCAGGACCTTTGTGGTATCTTTCAGGACCTTTGTGGTATCTCTCATGACCTTTGTGGTATCTCTGAGGACCTTTGTGGTATCTCTCTGGACCTTTGTGGTATCATTCAGGACCTTTGTGGTATCTCTCAGGACCTGTGTGGTATCTCTCAGGACCTTTGTGGTATCTTTCAGGACCTTTGTGGTATCTCTCTTGACCTTTGTGGTATTGCTCATGACCTTTGTGGTATCCCTCAGGACCTTTGTGATATCTCTCAGGACCTTTGTGATATCTCTCATGACCTTTGTGGTATCTCTCATGACCTTTGTGGTATCTCTCAGGACCTTTGTGGTATCTCTCATGACCTTTGTGGTATCTTTCAGGACCTTTGTGGTATCTTTCAGGACCTTTGTAGTATCTCTCAGGACCTTTGTGGTATCTTTCAGGACCTTTGTGGTATCTCTCATGACCTTTGTGGTATCTCTGAGGACCTTTGTGGTATCTCTCTGGACCTTTGTGGTATCATTCAGGACCTTTGTGGTATCTCTCAGGACCTGTGTGGTATCTCTCAGGACCTTTGTGGTATCTTTCAGGACCTTTGTGGTATCTCTCTTGACCTTTGTGGTATTGCTCATGACCTTTGTGGTATCCCTCAGGACCTTTGTGGTATCTCTCAGGACCTTTGTGGTATCTTTCAGGACCTTTGTGGTATCTCTCAGGACCTTTGTGGTATCTTTCAGGACCTTTGTGGTATCTCTCAGGACCTTTGTGGTGGTATCTCTCAGGACCTTTGTGGTATCTCTCATGACCTTTGTGGTATCTCTCATGACCTTTGTGGTATCTTTCAGGACCTCTGTGGTATCTTTCATGACCTTTGTGGTATGAAAGATGGACCTTTGTGGTATCTCTCAGGACCTTTGTGGTATCTCTCAGGACCTCTCAGGACCTTTGTGGTATCTCTCAGGACCTTTGTGGTATCTCTCAGGACCTCTGTGGTATCTTTCATGACCTTTGTGGTATCTTTCAGGATCTTTGTGGTATCTCTAAGGACCTTTGTGGTATCTTTCATGACCTTTGTGGTATCTCTCAGGACCTTTGTGGTATCTCTCAGGACCTCTCAGGACCTTTGTGGTATCTCTCAGGACCTTTGTGGTATCTCTCAGGACCTTTGTGGTATCTCTCATGACCTTTGTGGTATCTCTCAGGACCTCTCAGGACCTTTGTGGTATCTCTCAGGACCTTTGTGGTATCTTTCAGGACCTTTGTGGTATCTCTCAGGACCTTTGTGGTATCTTTCAGGACCTTTGTGGTATCTCTCAGGACCTTTGTGGTATCTCTCAGGACCTTTGTGGTATCTCTCAGGACCTTTGTGGTATCTCTCATGACCTTTGTGGTATCTCTCATGACCTTTTTGGTATCTCTCAGGACCTCTCATGACCTTTGTTGTATCTCTCATGACCTTTGTGGTATCTCTCAGGACCTCTCAGGACCTTTGTGGTATCTTTCAGGACCTTTGTGGTATCTCTCCGGACCTTTGTGGTATCTATCAGGACCTTTGTGGTATCTCTCATGACCTTTGTGGTATCTCTCATGACCTTTGTGGTATCTCTCCGGACCTTTGTGGTATCTATCAGGACCTTTGTGGTATCTCTCATGACCTTTGTGGTATCTCTCATGACCTTTGTGGTATCTTTCAAGGACCTTTGTGGTATCTCTCAGGACCTCTGTGGTATCTTTCATGACCTTTGTGGTATCTCTCAGGACCTTTGTGGTATCTCTCAGGACCTTTGTGGTATCTCTCAGGACCTTTGTGGTATCTCTCAGGACCTTTGTGGTATCTTTCATGACCTTTGTGGTATCTCTCAGGACCTTTGTGGTATCTCTCAGGACCTCTCAGGACCTTTGTGGTATCTCTCAGGACCTTTGTGGTATCTCTCAGGACCTTTGTGGTATCTTTCAGGACCTTTGTGGTATCTCTCAGGACCTTTGTGGTATCTCTCAGGACCTTTGTGGTATCTCTCAGGACCTTTGTGGTATCTCTCATGACCTTTGTGGTATCTCTCAGGACCTCTCAGGACCTTTGTGGTATCTCTCAGGACCTTTGTGGTATCTTTCAGGACCTTTGTGGTATCTCTCAGGACCTTTGTGGTATCTTTCAGGACCTTTGTGGTATCTCTCAGGACCTTTGTGGTATCTCTCAGGACCTTTGTGGTATCTCTCAGGACCTTTGTGGTATCTCTCATGACCTTTGTGGTATCTCTCATGACCTTTTTGGTATCTCTCAGGACCTCTCATGACCTTTGTTGTATCTCTCATGACCTTTGTGGTATCTCTCAGGACCTCTCAGGACCTTTGTGGTATCTTTCAGGACCTTTGTGGTATCTCTCCGGACCTTTGTGGTATCTATCAGGACCTTTGTGGTATCTCTCATGACCTTTGTGGTATCTCTCATGACCTTTGTGGTATCTCTCAGGACCTTTGTGGTATCTCTCAGGACATAGACGGAGAAATAATCCTCTTGTAACACAAGTGGAACCAAAACGATTATTTCAATGTTCCCAACGTGGAGAACCAGTGCAGAGGACCTGGAGTCTCTGTGGTCACCTGAGAATGATTGAGAATGCTTTTAGCTTTGAAAGGCGCTTTTTAAATACACTTTATTATTATTATTAAATGTTGCGATACATTCCTGAACGTTCATTTGTTTGAATATATTTAAATGTCACTTATCAGTATTATGACTCAGACTTGCAGTGAGACCCACAGGTGAATAAGGAAGAAGAGAATGTCAGATGTACAGCATACCTGTCAACATTGGGATTTCAAAATAATTGAAATCTTCTGGCGGACTCCGCCCATACCTGAACAGCTCTGAGCCAGCCAGCCCCCACCCATATAATGTAAATGTAAACACATAAGGGTTCAGGAAATACATGTTTATTTAAAGTACGTATTACTTGTACAGACATGTTTATAAGATGTATGTATTGTAATTGCATATATACATTGTATTCAGTGTGGGAGTCCCGAGCATCAATAAGGGACTTGTTGCAACAGGTTGCAGACTTTGCCTGCCTCAAGGCGAGCTGAAGGCGACATTATCTTTGGTGCAAAGACATCTTTCTCTCAGCTTTGGCCACTTGGTTTGCTCTTTTCACACTCTTTTCTTTTGTGTGTTTGTGCCTCTTGGGCGATGTTGACGCTTGTGTTTGGACACTTATTCCGACGTGTGCTATGATGTACAGTCCTCCTGGATCAGGTTCATTAGTGGTGCAGCTCCACGCTCTCAGCCCGGCTCGCTGACCGCGCTGCATTATTGAGTGTCGACCAGAGAGACTTATGACTTCCTGTTTCCCAGCAGCCTGAGAGAAGAGCATGAAGTCAACATGTGATGGACGGTGTTGAGCTGAAGGGATCTGTGAGTCCCTGCTCCACGTCAGCAGCTCTGTGAACATGGAGTCATGTCCATCTGCGATTTATTAGTTTGGGATTTGCACCTTCTTGTAAGTGTGACAGCCCCTCTGTGCTTTGTGTCTGCAGGTGTGTGTGTGTGTGCGTGTGTGTGTGTGTGTGCAGATCTCACTCCACACACCTGGTTTGTATTCATCAGTATCTCCTGTGTTGTCGCAGCTGCACAGAACCAGCAGGACCAACGCACCTGATCATGTGATGTTCTAGTGCGCTGAGTCTGCGGCCGCACATCGGCCTCGTGTCCATCATGTGACAGTCCGACAGCTCATACCACCGCTGGGGGGGGCTGGGGCGGGCTGGGGCGGGCTTTGTATAGAGCAGGGGGCAGACATCAGTCTCACTCTTTATGTTGCTCCTGTAATGTAATTATATTTTCCTATATGATGATTTATTCTACGGACGCCGTGTGATTTGTAAAATACATGATTCACCAGAGTTTAGTCTGCACCCATCTGCTCAAAGTCCGCTCCATCCCTAGCGGCTGACCTTTGACCCCACAGACCGCTCCTTCTCTAGCGGCTGACCTTTGACCCCACAGTGCGCTGCTTCCTTAGCGGCTGACCTTTGACCCCTACAGACCCTCTTCACCTTGTGTTCTGGTCCGTACGTTGGTATTCTTGTGGACGTGATATCTCAGGAACATCTTGACAGAATTTCTTCAGTTTTGGCACAAACGTCAACATGGACTCAAGGAAGAAGTCACTAAAGTATTGGGGTCAAAGGTCACTGTGACCACAGTTTTACACAGGTGTAAGATGATAACATATCGTACAAATGTAGATTCAAACCTTCACTGGAGATAAACTACTGAGAGGCAGGTATTCTAGTTTACATAATAACCTTTATCTTAATGGCAGTTTTGTGTTACAGATGTATTGTGTTAAACACTGACGTGTGAGGTATTTACGCAGAAACCAACTAATATTATGTCATTTATTCTGACATAATATGCTTCATACAGTAAACAAATCACAGCTTTGCTTTAGTTTGTAGTAGTCAAACAGAAACGCCTCGACATGGTTTTATATTTAACTCTGAGCTCTTTCATCCGTATCAGGTATAATACAGGATGTGATCCGGGGACCTGCACTTCCTGTCTGCTGCAGAGTGAAGTCCCCATCATACATCAGCTTTGTGTGAGCGTATCATATTCAACATTTCAAATATAAAACTAGTTTTTTGTGGAATAATTCATGTGAGAAGTTCCAGCTGCAGTTGTGGCGTTGGTGCAGATGCAACTCTTCTGAGGAAGCTGCAGCGTTCATTGTTCTGGACGTTTCTTTAGTAGCTACGTGACAAAACACATTTGCTGCTCTCTTTATATTTAGTTAGTAATAATAATAATAATAATACATTAGACTTCTGTAGCGCTTTTCTTGTAACTCAAAGCCGCTGGACAGAGTGAGTGACAGATAAATATACAGACGAACAAACGAGAGAAACAAAGTGAGGATGAGCAGAAGAGACGGTCACAGGTTGAAGGTCGTGTTGAACAGGTGAGTCTTAAGAGAAGTGAAGGTGGAGAGTGAGGAGGAGTCTCTGAGGGTTTGAGGTGGAGCGTTCCAGAGGGTGGAGCAGCGATGGAGAAGGCTTTATCCCCCCAGGATCTGAGCTTGGTCTGGATGGGGGGGGACAGGAGGTTAGCAGCAGCAGAGTGGAGGCTGCGTGGGGGAGTGTGTCTGTGGAGGAGGTCAGTCAGGTAGGAGGGGGCAGGTTATGGAGGCCTTGTAGGTCATGAGGAGGATCTTGTACTGGATTCTCTGGGGGAGCCAGTGGAGCTTGTAGAGGACGGGGGGATGTGGTCACGGGTCTGGGAGGGGGTGAGAGTTCTGGATGTGTTGGAGTTTATTGATGAGTTTTGCGGGTGAACTATAGAGGAGGCTATTACAGGAGTCCAGACGGGAGGTGATGAAGACATGGATGAGGGTTTCTGCAGCTGTGGAGGAGAGGGATGGACGGAGACAGGCGATGATTTTGAGATGGAAGAAGGCCGTCTGGTGAGATGTTTGGTGTGTTGGTGGAAGAAGAAGGTTTGATCAAAGATGATGACAAGATTCCGGATGTGACTTTAATTAGATTGATTTGATTTGATTGGGACATTGCAGAATACTATAATTACAATACAGACTATGAAAATGATAATAACACAAATAATTCTCACCTATTGTCCCTTTAAAGCTTTTACATGTTTTTATGTACATGTAATTAAAATAAAACCACATTATGGAAACAGCATAAAATACATTTCACACACTTTGTTAAAGAGCCGTTCACTCAGTATATATATATATATATATATATATATATATATATATATATACATATATATATATATGTATATATATATACGTTTATATATATATACGTGTATATATATATATACGTATATATATATACGTATATATATATATATATACGTTTATATATATTTATATATATATATATATATATATACGTACATATATACGTATATATATATACACGTATATATATATACACGTATATATGTACGTATGTATATATATATATATATATATACATATATATATATATGTACATATATACGTATATATATAATATATACGTATACCTGCCCGCCTACCTGCCCGTCGACCTGCCCGTCTACCTGCCCGTCTCCCTGCCTTACTACCTACCCGTCTACCTGCCATTCTACCTGCCTGTCTACCTGCCCGTCTACCTGCCCGTCTACCTGCCTTACTACCTGCCCATCTACCGGCCCATCTACCTGCCCGTCTACCTGCCTTACTACCTGCCCGTCTACCTGATCGTCTACCTGCCCGTCTACCTCCCCGTCTACCTGCCCGTCTACCTGCCTTACTACCTGCCCGTCTACCTGATCGTCTACCTGCCCGTCTACCTCCCCGTCTACCTGCCTGTCTACCTGCCTTACTACCTACCCGTCTACCTGCCCTTCTACCTGCCCGTCTACCTGCCCATCTACCTGCCCATCTACCGGCCCGTCTACCTGCCCATCTACCTGCCTTACTACCTTGCCCGTCTACTTGCTCTTCTACCTGCCCATCTACCTGCCTTACTACCTGCCCGTCTACCTGCCCGTCTACCTGCCCGTCTACCTGCCTTACTACCTGCCCGTCTACCTGCCCGTCTACCTGCCTTACTACCTGCCCGTCTACCGGCCCGTCTACCTGCCCGTCTACCTGCCTTACTACCTGCCCGTCTACCTGATCGTCTACCTGCCCGTCTACCTGCTCGCCTACCTGCCCGTCGACCTGCCCGTCTACCTGCCCATCTCCCTGCCTTACTACCTGCCCGTCTACCTGATTGTCTACCTGCCCGTCTACTTCCCCGTCTACCTGCCCGCCTACCTGCCCGCCTACCTGCCCGTCGACCTGCCCATCTACTAGATGACTACATTTAGTGCCTGTTGCTTCTCGTGCTTCTCGTGCTTCTCGCTCTTCGGAGACGAATTTTCGGCACTGAACTGATTTTCCATTCGGCTCTTATGTATAATCCGATTTCTCTCCGTCCTCCAGAAGCTTTAATGGTTTTGAATCAGGACCTACAGTATTCAGATCAAGTGTTGGACTCGGGGTCAGCAGATGGTCAGGTGGGAACATCCTGAGAATACAAAGTCTGGTTTCTTGTTCCACCACAGATCTGCAGCTGAAGCACAGACACACGAGCTGCAGTGTTTCTTCTTCTCTGTATTTAACTCTTACTGTGTCTCAGAAACCTTCTGCCCTCGTGGGATTTTGTGCACTTTAGTTTACAAAGACTGAACAAACAAACAGAGAAACACTGAAACAAACTGAGATGGTTCTGCAGGATAAGCTGCTTCTTCCTGCCTTCCTGAGAGAGCGAGTATTTTGTCTTCTGCATGAAGAAATGTATGCAGATCATTTTGTGGTGCAAACAAGCCGTCTAAAAATACACCGTATAGATGAAGTAGGTGGCGTCCTCCGCAGCGGAGCAAACACACATTAATCCTGTTTAATTGGAGCTTTTTCTCTGACCTCAGATTGTGGAAAGTCTACCCTGATTCCTGCAGCGAACTGTTCTGAATAACAACATCATGTGTGGAAACATTTTGCAATAAAGAACAATAATTGGGGGGCAAATAAATTCCATGCAGCCTTGATTTACATGGCTCCATGTGCCAGCACATAAAACTATATGAGGGGAATAATACAGGTTTAATCTAATCTACTGACGATGCATGACTGCGCCGGGCGGAAAGAAGACGCTGCATTACATTGAGCCCTCTCTCCTGCTCACTGCATGCTGACTGAATACTATGATACACTCATTTTGCAGATATAACGTTTCATAATAGTCGGCTCCCCGCGTGCCAAATGACTTTATATCTGATAGATTCACAAAACATCCCCGTCAGTCCGCTGCTGCCGGTCACCAGCCTCATAGTCACACATTTGTCAAACAACAAGAATGATCTTCTAAGAAGCGTATTTCTGATGGCAGTACGTTAATATTAATCCAGTCACTCCAGAGATCTTTGTTTGCAGATCGCAGCGCCGATGAACTTATTATTCATCAAAACAAAATGAATTAAATTTAAGCCTCAATTAAGTTTTGTGATTAGCATTAATGTGGTGATGATAAGTATGCACACATAAGATGGAGATCATTAAATGTGTTGTTGTAATGTGCAGAGTTGGTTTGTTTTAATGTCACATCAGAGTTTAGCAGCAAACGCCTGAAGAAGTTAAGTAACGTTGAAACGCAGACGACCAAAGTAAAGATACCAACCACAGGAAACTTTAACAACAGAGCTCCACATTCGTGCAGCAGCGACTGCAAAGGTTCTGTGACTTTGTCATCGTGTGATCTGAGGTCAGATGTGACGATGGAGCTCAGGGCGTTGAACAAGCTCTGAAATATAACTGAACATTACGAGTCTTCACAGATCTGTGAGGTATTATGAAGACGATGAAGAGCGGCTGGTGCTGAGGGATGTTAGTACCAGTCAACGTCCATGTGGTAATGGTTTGTGGGTGGTGATAGCCTAGTGGTCTAGTGGTATGCCTTCCAAACGAGAAGGCCATGAGTTCAATACCAGGCATTGTACCCCTAAGTAAGGTACTTAACCCTCAGTTGCTCATGGGAGACTGTCCCTGTAGTTAGTTCACTGTAAGTCGCTCTGGATAAGAGCTTCTGCTAAATGATCTGTAATGTACCTTTGGACCTGCAGGGTTAATGATGAGTGGGAGACCTGAACATGGAGAACAGTCCAGTGTTGATGTAATGATTGTTTGGGAGGACAGAACTCTTTGAGTTTGGAAATGGATTCACACTTTAGTTTACTCACGTAGCTTCTTCTTCTTCAGTTTGTGACTGAGGAACATTCAGCCTTTAATGTTTCAGAAACGTAACAGAATACAGTTTGCAGTAAAGGAAGCCACTTTGTATCTTAAGTGGGAGTTTAGTGACTGGACGTTTATCTCTCTTTATCTCTAAATATTTTTAATATTTCACCTCATCTGATTCAGATTATTATGCAAGAAGAAGCGTCTCCTCCTGTGTGTTTATGAGACGAACAGAGGTTAAAGTGGGATTTGTTTGGGGGGGGTGCATGCATAATTCAGCTCATTTGTGATTATTCAAGACATATCCACAGTTTATTCAGTGATACAGTGAGAAGGAGAGTTGACAGAGTTAGTTAATGAGATCCCAGCTGAACTCAACACAACTCATTTGTCTGCATGCACAGCATAATTAGCATTTTCACATATTTAGTTTTGGTTAAAAACTAAACACAACTAACAAAGATTTATTCTCCCAAAAGTCTTCTGATCTTACAGAAGAGCAGCTCAGTGGGTATTATGGTCTGTTTGTATGCTGCAGAACTCAAGGTCATTCTTCAGACCATGGGGAGAGATGAAACACTTGCTTTTGGAAATTATCCTCAGGTGAGAGAAACTGAGCAGCCCAGTATCTCTAGTCTTACATTCATATAGGTTAATTCTGTAGAGCGCGTACAGCGTCCTTCATGTGGAGAGCGTGGACTAATCAAATCAAATCAAATTCAAATCAATCACGTGTTTGCAACAAGGAAGTTAATTAGTTCTTTAACTTCCTGTCTGCACCCTTTTCGAATGTTTTCAGCCCATTGAAGTCGGTTGTATCTTCATGACGCTTCAGACTGAAACATCCAGCAGAGTTTTATTATATGTTTATAACAACATCATAATAAGTTGTCTGAGTGAACGTTCAACACGTATATTAATAATATCTGGTTAGTTCCACACAGTCCTTGTTTACATTGCAGTTGTGTAACCACCTAATTATTAGTTATATTATCAATAAAATAATTATTACATAATTTGGTGAAATGTAGTATTTTAATTCATGTGGATAAATCAATAAAGTCAGCAGGTTTAGTTATAGTTTGTGAAATAAATAAAGTGACTAACTTAATAACCAGTGGAAATGAAAGTGTTATTCTAAGTGTTGGTTCGTCGTTAAGAGAGAAACAAACTTAAGGAAAATTCAGCATCAAAAGATAAAACAAAGGAAAATAAGTGATTGAGTTATAAATAAAAATGAAAGAGAATTTCTTTTTAAAACAGATAAAAGCACAATAACAAAGCTAATTGCATATATTATGCAATATATGTAATACAATTATACACCTTTGACTTATTGCACAGGATCGTGCACCTATGGTGTGCAGCACTAGTAAGACATCAGCAAAGTGCAGGACAGTGTTGTTGGTTAAAGACAGACACAAAGGAAAGAGATTGCACGAGAGCGAGGCGGCGATGAAGATACTGGAGCATGAAAGCAAATGACAACTGAGAGAAAAAGGGCAGAGACACCAGAAAGTTAATGGGGCGGATCAAACAATCCCAGCCGTCTGCGCTGCTCTCTTTCTCATGCACACATGATCATAATGAGCTGCTGCTTCCTGCACGCCACCAAACACCATCCTGTGATCCGACTCGTGCACGTGTGTCTCCTGCATACTGTCCCCTGTACCACTCACTAATTCACTTTCAGAAGTAAGACTCATCTGCATAAATCATCCTGTATTACATTTAGATTTATAGAAGAGTCTAGTAGCAACACAGTAGAAACTATTTTAAAGTGTGAATATCAAAGTCTTTACTTCTTCTGGAAGCTGAGGTCCTGCAGCTGCTTTGGTTATTAGCATTTTGCTGCATAATGTTTCTACCAGTCTCATGAAGCACCACGAGAATAATTGTGCGTCACAGCGATATGTGCAAAAAATCCACTGAGCTGCAATCTTCCCCGCTGTCTTTCTGATTGTCTGAATGTATTTGCATCTCTCATCACGTATATTTATGCAACTTAATCATCACAGAAGCGTCTTTGTTTTCTTTCTTATTATGAAGACTATCTTTAGTAGAGAATCTTCGGTCTTATTCTAAGCTCATTTGGAAATTGTAAAAAACAAATGAGGTTGTGATTAGGAGGTTAACAGCTGGAGATATTGTGAAAATGAACATTTCTAGGCTCGTTATAAGATTTCTATTCATTTCCATCGTGCTGCTGCTTCAATATTAGAAATGCTAAAACGGGATTATCTGGATATTCTAATCAGGATGTTTTAATGCGGTGCTAAAGCTGACTGTTAGCCATTTAAGAAGGTTGTTAGCAATGTTAAAAGGCTGACAGCGATGATAACCACATTTTAGCAATGTTTGAAGGCTGTTAGCTGTCTGTTAGCGATGTTAACCGACTGTTAGCGATGCTAGCACCAACTGTTAGCTATTTTAGAAGGCTATTAGTGATAAAAGAAGGTTGTTATTAATGTTAGAAGGCTGACAGCGATGATGACCACATTTTAGCAATGTTTGAAGGCTGTAAGCTGCCTATTAGCAATGTTAGCCGTCTGTTAGCGATATTAGAAGGCTATTAGTGATAAAAGAAGGCTATTAGCAATGTTAGCCGTCTGTTAGCTGACTGTTATCAATGTAACTAGCTATATTAGCCGACTGTTAGAGATGTTAGCCGACTGTTAGGGATGATAGCCGACTGTTAGGGATGATAGCCGACTGTTATCAATTTAACTAGCTATATTAGCCAACTGTTAGCGATGTTAGCCGACTGTTAGGGATAATAGCCGACTGTTAGGGTTGATAGCCGACTGTTATCAATGTAACTAGCTATATTAGCCGACTATTAGCGATGTTAGCCGACTGTTAGGGATGACTACCGACTGTTAGGGATGATAGCCGACTGTTATCAATGTAACTAGCTATATTAGCCAACTGTTAGCGATGTTAGCCGACTGTTAGGGATGATAGCCGACTGTTAGGGATGATAGCCGACTGTTATTAATGTAACTAGCTATATTAGCCGACTGTTAGCGATGTTAGCCGACTGTTAGGGATGATAGCCGACTGTTATCAATGTAACTAGCTATATTAGCCAACTGTTAGCAATGTTAGCCAACTGTTATCAATGTAACTAGCTACATTAGCCGACTGTTAGGGATGATAGCCGACTGTTAGCGATGTTTGAAGGCTGTTAGTGATGTAACGCTTCCCATAATCAATGATATAATATAATATATTAATCAATATAGCCTAATAATGACATAATAATGCTCCACTTTAGCTCCAGCAACAAGAAAAAGAGCTCTTTCTTCCTTTTAACATGAAGCTTCTGCACAATCGTTAAACTTGTAGGTTTAGCAGGTGTGACCTTCATTCAGCAGCAGGTGAAACAGAACATACGAAATAGCTCAGTAATTATAACAGACTGAGCGTCCGAGAGACTTCTGCTCCATATCAGCAGGCAGCACAAGTCCAACTGCTAATAAAAGGCCAATATCCTCCATTGTTATTGGCAGATGGACACAGCAGACATCATAATCCTGTTATCGGACCGCACATGAATGCAAACTGCTGCCGTTACTTTGCACGCGCTTGTCTTTGTGCTGAGACGAGAGAACCACAGAGCTTTAGTGGGGAAGGAACGGGGCTGTGTGGACATTTTAAAGTGTCTTACTTTTACACTTTGTGTTCACAAAAAAGACAAAATGTCAGAATTATTAGATTTTCATTTACTCTTTAAATTACACTTCTGTGGTTTCTGTTCTATCCTGAGCATGGTGGGAATTATACGGTACTTTCTGTTTCTGACATTTATTTCACAGCTGCAGTCATTAGTTTCTTTTCAGATTGAGATTTTACATACAAAATATTAAATTACAAAATCTAATATATTTGAAATTCCTCTTTTGAACTGTGGCTTCTTGCAGTTAAATGTTTATTTTCTAGTTGTGTTTCACACGTCTATGAGTTCGTATTTAATATTTGAAACAGTTTGTTGACACTGTCAAAGCTGTTATTTTATGACAAACAGAGGATGAAGTTTGGATAGACGTGGAGTCAGTGTGCATGACAAGGTGCAACAGTCTCTTGCTTTTATCGGACTGATGTTATCAGCTGTTGCTAATTAACATTAATGCTGTGAGTCAGCCAAACTGCAAACCTACACGCTTGACTGTCTCTGAAATCTGCAACATTCACGTTCAACCAAAGCACACACACACACACACACACACACACACACACACACACACACACACACACACACACACACAAACACACACACACACACACACACACACAGCTCTACATCTTGTGTCTCTTACTTTACTTTATAACAGTCTTTCCTGCAGCTTTATGCTTTACACGGCATCTATCACAGTCTGTCCGTCCTGAGAGAGGGATCCCTCCTCAGTCTCTCTCTGAGGTTCAGAACATTTTCCCTTTAATTGTTGGTTTCTTTTAGGAAGTTTTTCCTTGTGCGATGCGAGGGTCTAAAGACAGAGGGTCTAAGGACAGAGGGTCTAAAGACAGAGGGTCTAAGGACATAGTGTCTAATGAAATTGGGTCTGAGGACAGAGGGTCTGAGGACAGAGGGTCTAAGGACAGAGGGTCTGAGGACAGAGGGTGTAAGGACAGAGGGTCTAAGGACAGAGGGTCTGAGGACAGAGGGTCTGAGGAAGGACAGAGGGTCTAAGGACAGAGGGTCTAAGGACAGAGGGTCTGAGGACAGAGGGTCTGAGGAAGGACAGAGGGTCTAAGGACAGAGGGTCTAAGGACAGAGGGTCTGAGGACAGAGGGTCTAAGGACAGAGGGTCTGAGGACAGAGGGTCTAAGGACAGAGGGTCTGAGGACAGAGGGTCTGAGGAAGGACAGAGGGTCTAAGGACAGAGGGTCTAAGGACAGAGGGTCTGAGGACAGAGGGTCTAAGGACAGAGGGTCTGAGGACAGAGGGTCTAAAGACAGAGGGTCTAAGGACAGAGGGTCTAAGGACAGAGGGTCTGAGGACAGAGGGTCTAAGGACAGAGGGTCTGAGGACAGAGGGTCTAAGGACAGAGAGTGTCGTATCCTGTACAGTCTGTAAACACTGAGACTAATGTGTCATGTGTGATATTGGGCTATATAAATACATATGATTTGATTTGTTTCCGCTCCACAGAACTGTAGTTATGAGTAATGTGCAGATTGTTTGCATACAATATCAGGTGTTTCTACAAACTAATGTAGTAAAATGATTGAATGATTGAAACTACAATTTACAATATGATTTGCGAAATTAGAGTTAACGATAACTTTTACATCATTATCATTTTCATTGAAAACCCACATTAAAATGATAACGTTATATTATTGATGTTTCGACGTACCAAACCATAAACAAAGTTTGTAGGACCGGTTCATCTTGCACCAGCACCACACTATTATTTAAAATTGACATTTTTAGTAAATATTATATATTTTCAATACTATTGAGTATTGTATTATAATATTATTATTATTGATATATATAATAATATAATGTTATTATTATTATTATTATATATATATATTATGATATTATATTATATATTAGTTTATTGATACATTTAGTATTATATGTTCGTTATTGATACATATAACTTATAAATATATTTTTGCTTATTCTTTATACTATCTTAACCCTTATATAATCTTATTATTCATTGATTATCTATCACTATCCATTATTGCTCTTTCTTCTTTTTTTTCTTTTATCTATATTTATCTTATTACTTCTTGATTCTTCTATTAATCTTTACTTATATATCGCCTTGATATCTACCTCCTCTTAGCTCCTCTTCTTCTTCTTGCTCCTTCTCTCTACTCTCCTATGCTCTTCTTCTTCTTCTTGTCTCTTCTCCTTCTCACTCTTCCTCTTCTCTCCTCTTCTTCTTCTTTCTCCCTTCTATTCTACTCTCTTCTTCTTCTTGCTCTCTTCTCTTCTCCTCTCCTCTCCTTCTTCTTGCTCTCTTCTCTTCTCCTCTTCTCTTCTCTTCTCTTCTTCTTCTTGCTCCCTTCTCTTCTCCTCTCTTCTCTTCTTGCTCTATTCTCTTCTACTATCTTTTCTTGCTCTCTTATTATAATATTATATTCGTAAATGACTGAAAACCACAACCAAATACATTTATATTTGTTGAACTGGGTTGAAACTTTATTAAAAGTTATTCCAGTTCATGCTGAGCGGAACATGAATGTATAGAAGTTGTTGTTTTGTTGAGATGTTTCAGGAAATACATGTATTTGTGTGAGTAGAGCTGTTTATTTGTGTATCTGTGTAACATTGACTCGTCTCTGTGTCTCTCAGGTCAGGAGCGGATCAGCATTGATTCTAAGTACGAGCAGGAGGGGAAGGTGCAGTTTGTGATCGACGCGGTGTACGCCATGGCCCACGCCCTCCACAACATGCAGAGAGACTTCTGTCCGGAGAACTCCGGCATCTGCCCCGAGATGGACCTGGCTGGAGGCAAGAAACTGCTCAAGTACATCCGCAGCGTCAGCTTTAACGGTGAGTTCTGTCCTACTGCAGAAAGTGCACCGATATACTGCATCGATGAAGTGCACCGATATACTGCACCAATAAACTATATATATCTTATATATTATATATTATATTAACTTATATATTATAAAGCGATGAAGAGTTTATAGATTGTCAGAAGTACAAGTACACGCTGTAGTACTGTGTTGACGTACTTGCTGTTTTCTCCTCTCGACACTCAGAATATTTCTCTTGTTACTTCTCTACATTTATCTCACAGCTTTATTTATTCAGCTTCAGATTATTAAGACTAAATGTTATCAAAAGATAAATACATAAACATATCTGAGTTCTGAAAGTATAAATCAAGTCACAGTTGTTCATTATGGGATGTTTTTCACAGTTTCTCTGATGAAGGATCTGAAGAAGATTAAACTTTATTATCAGTCACATTTATACACGTTGGCTCAACGCTGGATCAGAACTTCTTCTTCTGGTGTTTGAGTCCAACAGGTGCATCGCTGCTGTAACCAGGTGATCTTATTTGAACAGTTCAATTAGACTCATCTTAAGATCTTATCCTGACTATATTGATCTTATTATAGTTTCTTCAGATGAGTTCACAGTTATGACCTGGGGAGCTGAGGACCTGTACAGGTGTCTCACCATATACACATTAATACTCCCAACGTCAGGAATTGGAGAACAAAGTGTGTGTGTGTGTATTCATGTCCTCATGAGGTTGGAGCAGCGCGTGTACAGCGAGGTACGGCTTCGCCATCATCGCGACCTTTACCCCCCCCCGAAGCTTAAACTGAAGGCGTCATTGAGGTGGTGGCGGACTCTGCCAGGTGCGATTCTCTCTTTCTAACCTTGCTCTCCGTTCACTGTTGGCAGCCTGTGGACCTTCATCATCACACGTCCAATCATGTAAGACGAGCGTTTGGCCTCTCAAGACGTTTCGTTCTCCAGCAGACGTGCAAATGAAAAGCAGAGTTATTATTGTGTGTGTGTGTGTGTGTGTGTGTCTTTGTATGTTGACAACTTCTCTGCACATTGTCCTTTGACTGAAGATCTGAGATCAGTTTCCACCTGTTCTCACAGAACTAAACATAAAGAAACAGTGTGTAGAATTTGGCATCAAGCACTGTGGTTGCAGATTCCAGCCGCCAAGTGCAAACCGTGGTAATGCCTTGAGATCTTTCAGGACTTTTGAGGTATCTTTTAGGACCTTTGTGGTATCTCTCAGGACCTTTGTGGTATCTCTCAGGACCTTTGAGGTATCTTTCAGGACCTCTGTGGTATCTTTCAGGACCGTTGTGGTATCTTTCAGGACCTTTGTGGTATCTTTCAGGACCTTTGTAGGTATCTTTCAGGGACCTTTCTGGTATCTTTCAGGACCTTTGTGGTATCTTTCAGGTCCTTTGTGGTATCTCTCAGGACCTTTGTGGTATCTTTCAGGACCTTATATCTTCCATCAGGAGACAATATGAAAGCGTTATAAAGCTTGCAGCAGTGACGGGTCAGAGCGTGTGCAGTGGGGGGGGGATGCGGGGGGGGGAACAAACAGGCGTGTTCCCTCCACAACATGTCAGAGTCACATAACTTATTCAGTCCTGTCTCCTCATTAACACCTTAATATCTCACGTCTAACGTGCATTCATAATTAAACAAATTAATAATGATCCATCATGATTATATTATATATATATATATATTATATTATGGATTATACTGATTATATAGCAAACAGCAACATCAGTTTATAAAAGCAGCAGATCAATAATATAATATAAAAACACATACTGTACATACATACGTGTATATGTAAAGTATACACAGTATAATGTTACAGGTCATTTAATTGTGAAATAAAATATGATTAACTCTGTAACTGTTTAGTGAATATTACACTTGTAATGTTGAGTGTATAATTATTCATATATAATATAGTTTTAATGCACGAGCTGCAGAAATCAGCCTCCAGAGATTTTTTTATCAGGTAATTAGCAAAACCTGCAGAGTGCTCATTTAAAAAGAAAGTGTCAGCTGCTCACTCACTGTGTATTAGTCTTAATAATAATCAGATGTGCCTCCTCTTCCTCTCTCTCCTGCAGGACCTTCTTCATAAACACATTATGCTTCTGAGGAATATATGTCTATAGAGAAAGAAAGACATAAACATGTTCCAGCACAGACAGAAGATTGACCTGCTTTATTGTTTATTGTTGCACCAACATGTGTCAGATATCGACAGAGACACATCTGGGGGGGGGGGGGGGGGGGGGGGGGGGGGGGGGGATCTGTAGCTATTAACCTCAGTATTGATCTCCAGCAGCCAGGGCAGGAATTAATAATTGAGCCAGCTGTGGATCAGAGACGAGAAGATGTGGAAGCAGATGTGAAGCTTCAGTTTCTTCATTGAACATTCTCGTCATGTTTTACTTTTGTTTTTTCTGTTTTCATTTTTCTCCTTAAAATAATTCTGATTGAACTCCGATATGAAACCGCTCTTTTCTTCTATTCTAACCACAAAGTGACTTTTTCAAAGGTTTGCTGAACCAATCTGAGCAGCGCAGGAGGAACAATAAAAGGCTTAAAAGCTTTTTCTCTGCTACCTTCAGTGTCATGATAAGCTCGGTGCTACCTGCACAACCTGCACACAGGCTCCATCCTTCCACAGCAGCACCTCTAAAGTACACTCATCCAAGCAAACCGTCATCTTCATCTTCGTCCTCATCAGCAGGAACTGCGTCATCAGAAACACACGTGTGCTGGATTCAGGAGTCAGATGCAGATTAGTGCAGAGTTACTTCTGAAGAGGCTTTGTCTCCTCTGTGATGAAGGACAATCGATACTCAGCGAGCAACTTGTAGAATCTGCAGCTGCTCCTGGTCGGAGAACCGGTCAGATCAGGTTGTTTTTAGTTGAACTTGATATTATTATGCAAATCTATCGAAGTGCTTTAATTCAGAGTCTCCTTGATACTTCTTGAAGGATTTCAAAAGGAAGTTTGAGTGCAGAACTTCACCTGCAAATAACTGCAGTAATCCAGGAACACGATGAGTTTAAAGAGCAGCAGGTAAAGTCCTGCAGCAGGTAAAGTTAAAGTCCTGCAGCAGGTAAAGTTAAAGTACTGCAGCAGGTAAAGTTAAAGTCCTGCGGCAGGTAAAGTACTGCAGCAGGTAAAGTACTGCAGCAAGTAAAGTTAAAGTCCTGCAGTAGGTAAAGTACTGCAGCAGGTAAAGTACTGCAGCAGGTAAAGTTAAAGTCCTGCGGCAGGTAAACTACTGCAGCAGGTAAAGTACTGCAGCAAGTAAAGTTAAAGTCCTGCAGTAGGTAAAGTACTGCGGCAGGTAAAGTTAAAGTCCTGCAGCAGGTAAAGTACTGCAGCAGGTAAAGTTAAAGTCCTGCAGCAGGTAAAGTACTGCGGCAGGTAAAGTTAAAGTCCTGCGGCAGGTAAAGTTAAAGTACTGCAGAAGGTAAAGTTAAAGTCCTGCAGTAGGTAAAGTCCTGCGGCAGGTAAAGTACTGCAGCAGGTAAAGTTAAAGTCCTGCGGCAGGTAAAGTACTGCGGCAGGTAAAGTTAAAGTCCTGCAGCAGGTAAAGTACTGCGGCAGGTAAAGTTAAGTACTGCGGCAGGTAAAGTTAAAGTCCTGCAGCAGGTAAAGTACTGCGGCAGGTAAAGTTAAGTACTGCGGCAGGTAAAGTCCTGCGGCAGGTAAAGTTAAAGTCCTGCGGCAGGTAAAGTTAAAGTCCTGCAACAGGTAAAGTCCTTTGGCAGGTAAAGTTAAAGTCCTGCGGCAGGTAAAGTTAAAGCCCTGCGGCAGGTAAAGTTAAAGTTCTACAGACTCCCCAGATTCTGGGCTTTTAAATCACGTCAGATTTCACCACTGTGTGTGTGCGTGTGTGTGTGTGTATGAGTGTGTGTGTGTATGAGTGTGTGTGTGTGTGTGTGTGTGTGTGTGTGTGTGTGTGTGTGTGTGTGTGCGTGTGCGTGTTCATTGATTGACTGACAGCTGGTTTGTCTCTAACAGGAAGTGCTGGAACTTCGGTGACGTTTAACCGTAACGGCGACGCCCCCGGACGCTACGACCTGTTTCAGTACCAGTGGAGCAACGTGAGCGGGCCGGGGTACCGAGTGATCGGTCAGTGGACCGAGTCCCTGCAGCTCAATGTGAGTCCACAGGAAACATCTCACACACGTCCTGGTTCTTTATTCTGTTTCCCCTCACAGTGAACTCTTCCACATCATTCACATGTTTTACTTGTTAATGATTCACAGTTGCATTTGTTGATGTTTTGTTCTTCTAATGTGCAGAACTGATTGATTAGCAGAAGTGTTGTAAGAGTCTTGTTGTATAGTAAATGTTCCACGTGTGACATGTTTGAACGCTGCTGAGAGTCGAGAGTGTTGTTCAGTGATTGTGTTCATCGTGCTCCGTCAGCTCAGTGTCTTCACAACTGGATGCTTCAACATGGCGTCCACTTACTGGACTATAAACTTCTCTCCAAGCACACAAGACAAGCAGCTTCCTGTTTGTCCGTGCAGCACGCTGCACATGTGCATCACAGTCTCTCCCGCTCAGACGTCACATGTCGTCACAAACAAACTTCAAACTTTAGCTGCAGTTGGAGTCAGCTTGTATACATGTTTAAGGAGTTACCTCTGGGTCTAATGTTGTGACGCAGTGAAGGTTTGGATTCTATTAAAGACACATTTTTTTTTAAAAACGTTTCCTCAGTGAAGACACAGAGAGTCTTCTCACCTGTGGAGCTTCCAGAGTTTCATTCTTCTGCTGTGATGTTGAATTATTAACTCACGTCATTCTTCAGCATCTGCGTTCTGGAGAGCTGGACTAAGTCCCCGCGCCGCTCTGGAGGATAACATTTCTGCAACATCATTGATGACTCAGTGAACACGCTGCTGTCTGCTGTCTGATCCTCAGTTTACTCTGTGTTCACACATCAATCTGCAGGAGAACTGCACTTATATTATGGGATGTCTACTCAAAGTGTGGAGACGTGCACAGCAAGAGCATCCTGCACACGCACAGTGCAAACACAGAGCGTACTTTGTTACACATGAAACTACGCAGCATTAAATACAGTAATAAAGCTCAAACAATAATATATTATACAAACGTTCTGCATGTTATTATATTATTATTATTATTATTATTATTATTATTAGAATAATACAGTCTTTATTATAAGGCTGTATAATAATAATAATAATAATAATAATAATAATATATTATAAAAACGTTCTGCACGTTATAATATATTATTATTATTATAATATATTATTATTGTTATTATACAGGCTTTATTATAAGGCTGTATAATAATAATATATTATACAAACGTTCTGCACGTCATTATAATATATTATTATTGTTATTATTATTATTATTATATTTTATTATTATTATTATATTTTATTATTATTATAAAGCCTTTATTATAAGCCTATATAATAATAATAATAATAATAATAATATATTATAAAAACGTTCTGCGCGTTATTATAATATATTATTGTTTGTATTATTATTATTATATTATTATTATTATTATTATTATTATACAGGCTTTATTATAAGGCTGGGATGATTAAACTGGATGAAATCATGTTGCACCAAACTTTATAACTAAAATGAAGAAAGTAGTAGTTATTTTTGATTATATATTATATTATATTATATATTAAGTATTAACTTAAAATTTACACTTGAGGAAATGTAACTTTTAAAATGGTCGTTTCGGAGCGAGATAACCTGATCATCACCCCAATATGATCAAAACCAGGATTGAATGACAGCTCAGCTTCTCCAGGAGCTGCTGCTGAACAATATGAACTCGTGAAATATCCAAAGTGTTGGTTGACGTGTTGAGCTTCTGCTCAGGAACTTTATAAAGACTGAAGAACAAATGTTTGTTTGCTACAGAACGTACAATAATCACAAATTACATATTTGTAATGCAGCATGTAATTGCTTGCAGCTCTGCAGCTCTGTAACGTGCACCTCTGCAGCTCTAACGTGCTGCAGCAGCCATGTTTTCTAACACTACAGCTGTGATTCTTCTGCATTCAGGCCCATGCCTCGGCTTCTTCACAACACTAAATTATTCACCTCGACAGCCCCCGGTGAGCCAGATGTGGCAGAGCTGGTGCTATTAGGACTCCCATTATTGCTTCTTTCCCTCCATCCTCATAATTCCTGTGTGTGTGTTTCCCGGTGTGTGTGCTGCTCTCCACATCACAAAGGGGAGCTATTACTGAACTATATGTTCAAGCGTGACAGTCAAAGCTAATATGATTTAGCCAAGGTACATGTACACTGGCTTTCCTCGGCACCGCCGGATCAGCGCAGAGGAGTAATCAGCATATTTAGTAAATTAGTAACCTTTGTTTCAACCTGCTGTTCGTCCCCGGGGGGTCAATCACCCCAAGGTGCCACACCTGACACACACGATGTGCCCTGCACGCCTCTTATAGCACACGTCTGTTCTGTGTGTGTGTGCAGAGCTACACATGTATTAATCACGTTATGAATAACCTGCTGATTAATAGTGAAGAATATGCATCGCAGTGTCTGAGAGCTGACGTCTTTAAATGTCTGTTGTGTCACTTTAATATAAAACAGGAAAGCTTTAACCCTCGACATTAAGAAGAACAAACTAACTTTCAACACGTGTGTTTCTGACAAAGTATAATACCCCCCCCCCCGCCACGTCCTGCCTCTTCTTCTTCTGTGTGTCTGCAGCTCCCTGCTGGCGGGACTTTGCGGAGGCTTAATGGGTCAATCAGACTGAGTTTCGGTCTGATGGCTCTCTATCAGAGTTTATGTGGCAATAATCTGCAGCGCCACAACTCTTTCACTCACTGCTGCGAGTCACACACACACACACACACACACACACACACACACACACACACACACATTGTTGTATTGGCTCAGATAAACATATCTGCACTTTGATCTATGATTGATTTTAGCAGTTGTTGAACTCTGACCTTGTTTGCATATTAATTGCATTAGTATTAGTGTCCCGCGGATGGAAACTAGTTAGGAGCTACATGTGTTTGTTTGAGATGAATGCTGTTTGCACTCGGTCTCTGATAAATGACTGTAATGAAGTCTTGGGTTAGTGTTGCGTTGGTACGGACCTTTTAAATATTGCAGGACTCACTGACATAATGTGGAGGTATCGAGTGGAAGTTATTTGCTTCATTATCCTCTCAATGTGAAGCTGGGGGCTACATGTGAAGTAGAGCGCTTTACTTCTTGTGATACTTGTTAGGAACGAGGATTAAAGTCTGTGAAGCAAAATGAAAAACTATTTCTGAACATTAAGAGACTCTAAAGGTTGTGACTGTCGACCAAACTGCAGCAGAGTCTAACTCTACAGATAATATCCACAGGCTAACAAGCTAACAGGCTGACAGGCTGACAGGCTGACAGGCTGACAAGCTAACAGGCTAACAGGATAACAAGCTAACAGGCTGACAAGTTAACAGGCTGACAGGCTAACAAGCTAACAGGCTAACATGATAACAAGCTAACAGGCTGACAAGTTAACAGGCTGACCGGCTAACAAGCTAACAGGATAACAAGCTAACAGGCTGCCAAATTAACAGGCTGACAGGCTAACAAGCTAACAGGCTAACAGGATAACGAGCTAAAAAGTTAACAGGCTGACAAGGCTAACAACCTAACAGGCTAACAGGATAAAGAGCTAACAGGCTGACAAGCTAACAGGCTGACAGGCTAACAAGCTAACAGGCTAACAGGCTATTGATCTAACAGGCTGACAAGCTAACAGGCTAACAGTGAAGGATTCCATTCCGGCTGTTTCTTGTTCTTCTCCTTCTTCTTCTTCTTCTTCTTCTTCTCCTGTTTCTTCTCGTCTGCTTCTTTTCTTATCTTATCCTGTTTTGTAAGGGGGGAGGAGGGGCTACGGAGTTATGAGGAGACGGAGGCGAGGAGCGGGGGGAGAAGGAGCTCGGGGAGAAGGGGGGTGAGAAGGGGAGGGGCGAGGGGGCGATGGGGCGGAGGAGGGGAAGGTGAGCGGAGTTCTAGATGCCTAGGAGCCGCTCCAGGGGAGGAGGCGCGGAGTAGCCTGTTGAGTCTGAAGACTCCTTTAGGGGTGCGGAGAGGTTCTCTTTCTATTCTCTCAGATGGCTTCGCCCTTCGTCTTCTTCCTTCTCTTCTCCTGTTCTTCTTCTCCTTTCTTCTTCTTCTCCTTCTTCTTCTTCTTCTTCTTCTTCTTCTCCTTCTTCTACTTCTTCTTCTTCTTCTTCTTTTTCTTCTTCTCCTTCTTCCTCTTCTTCTTCTTCTCCTGTTTCTTCTTCTTTGTCTTCTTCTCCTTCTTCTTCTTCTCCTGTTTCTTCTTCTTCTCCTTCTCCTTCTTCTTCTCCTGTTTCTTCTTCTCCTTCTTCTTCTTCTTCTTCTCCTCCTTCTTCTCCTTCTTCTTCTTCTTCTTCTCCTGTTTCTACTTCTTCTCCTCCTTCTTCTTCTCCTCCTTCTTCTTCTTCTCCTTCTTCTTCTTCTTCTTCTTCTTCTTCTTCTTCTTCTTCTTCTTCTCCTGTTTCTACTTCTTCTCCTTCTTCTTCTTCTTCTTCTTCTTCTTCTTCTCCTGTTTCTTAAAACGGTTAAATATTGTAGTTTTATCTTTGATACAAAGAGTTTGTTCAGTTTGTTTTTCTTAGTTTGTTACCTGTCAGTGTGTGGCAGCCCTCAGTCTCGCCTGCAGGCTTCCTCACAGTAACCTGCATGTAGCCTTAGAGGATCACTCAGGGCAAAGAAAATGTGAAGGCATGTTAAAACTAAAAGAGGCTGAACATTCACATTGTGTATAGTAATAATAATAAAACTATTTGTTATGACAGCAGAAGTTCTTCTGGATAAGTGAAGCTGCTCCACACAATCCCACTCCTGCAGTTTATATGGAGGATTAAATTGTTTATATCCATGATACAGGATTACCAGCTTCATTTAGAAAATGTTTCTGATCGTGACTCGGCACAATCTCTGCAGAGTTGTCCTCCTGTGTCCTCCTGTGTCCTCCTGTGTCCTCCTGTTTCCTCCTCTGTGCTCCTGTGTCCTCATATGTCCTCCTCTGTGCTCCTCTGTCCTCCTGTGTCCTCCTGTGTCCTCATCTGTCCTCCTCTGTCCTCCTGTGTCCTCCTGTGTCCTCATCTGTCCTCCTCTGTCCTCCTGTGTCCTCCTGTGACCTCCTTTGTCCTCCTGTGTCCTCCTGTGTCCTCCTCTGTCCTCCTGTGTCCTCCTGTGTCCTCATCTGTCCTCTTCTGTCCTCCTGTGTCCTCCTGTGTCCTCATTTGTCCTCCTCTGTCCTCCTGTGTCCTCCTGTGACCTCCTTTGTCCTCATCTGTCCTCCTCTGTGCTCCTCTGTCCTCCTGTGTCCTCCTGTGTCCTCCTCTGTCCTCCTGTGTCCTCCTGTGTCCTCCTGTGTCCTCATCTGTCCTCCTCTGTCCTACTGTGTTGTCCCGTGTCCTCCTTTGTCCTCATCTGTCCTCCTGTGTCCTCATCTGTCCTCCTCTGTCCTCCTGTGTCCTCCTGTGTCCTCATCTGTCCTCCTCTGTCCTCCTGTGTTGTCCCTTGTCCTCCTTTGTCCTGATCTGTCCTCCTGTGTCCTCCTGTGTCCTCCTCTGTCCTCCTGTGTCCTCCTGTGTCCTCCTGTGTCCTCATCTGTCCTCCTCTGTCCTCCTGTGTTGTCCCGTGTCCTCCTTTGTCCTCATCTGTCCTCCTGTGTCCTCCTGTGTCCTCCTGTGTCCTCCTGGGTCCTCCTGTGTCCTCCTCTGTCCTCATATGTCCTCATCTGTCCTCCTGTGTCCTCCTGTGTCCTCATCTGTCCTCCTCTGTCCTCCTGTGTTGTCCCTTGTCCTCCTGTGTCCTCCTGTGTCCTCCTGTGTCCTCCTCTGTCCTCCTGTGTCCTCCTGTGTCCTCCTGTGTCCTCATCTGTCCTCCTCTGTCCTCCTGTGTTGTCCCGTGTCCTCCTTTGTCCTCATCTGTCCTCCTGTGTCCTCCTGTGTCCTCCTGTGTCCTCCTCTGTCCTCCTGTGTCCTCCTGTGTCCTCCTCTGTCCTACCCACCCCCCCCATCTGCACGCTTCCTGTCAGTTCTGCAACATCTTCTGGCGTCCTACCAGACGCAGTTTAGGAGCCGTGGATCAAAGATGGCGGCTGTAATGCAGACGATAAACAGGGACAGGAAGCGGACACACATTATGGGATGGCGTCTTCTCTGCTTTATTGAAAAAGAAAGAGAATGAAAACTTCAGAGATGGAAGTGAAATGTGAATCATCTTCACTTTCTCTTCAAGACTCTGCAGCTCCTCTTCTTCATATTCTTTATTCTTTATTCTTTATTCTTTATTCTTTATTCTTTATTCTTTATTCTTTATATTCTTTATTCTTTATTCTTTATATTCTTTAGTCTACTATATTCTATTTATTCTATATATTCTATTTATTCTATATATTCTATATTCTATATTCTATATTCTTTATTCTATATATTCTTTGTATTCTTTGTATTCTATATTCTTTATTCTTCATTCTTCATTCTTTATTCTATATATTCTATATTATTTATTATTTATTCTATATTCTATATTCTTTATTCTATATATTCTTTATATTTTTTATTCTTTATTCTATATGCTTTATTCTTTATTCTTTATTCTTTATATTCTTTATTCTTTATTCTTTATATTCTTTATTCTTGAGAGGCGGGAGGCGGGAGGCGGAGAGGCGGGAGGCGGGAGGCGGGAGGCGGGAGGCGGGAGAGGCGGGAGGCGGGAGGCGGGAGAGGCGGGAGGCGGGAGGCGGGAGGCGGAGGCGGGAGGCGGGAGGCGGGAGGCGCGAGAGGCGAGGGAGGCGAGAGAGGCGAGAGGCGAGAGGCGAGAGGCGAGAGGCGAGAGGCGAGAGCGGGAGGCGAGAGAGGCGGGGGAGGGGGGGAGGCGAGAGGCGGGAGGCGGCAGGCGGCAGGCGGCAGGCGGCAGGCGGCAGGCGGCAGGCGGGAGGCGAGAGAGGCGAGAGGAGGGAGGAGGGAGGCGAGAGGCGAGAGGCGGGAGGGGAGATGCGAGAGGCGAGAGGCGAGAGGCGGAGGCGAGAGGCGAGAGGCGGGATGCGAGAGGCGAGAGGCGAGAGGCGAGAGAGGCGGGAGGCGGGAGGCGGGAGAGGAGGGAGGAGGAGGAGGGAGGAGGGAGGAGGGAGGAGGGAGGAGGGAGGAGGGAGGAGGGAGGAGGGAGGAGGGAGGCCAGAGGCGGGAGGACGGAGAGGCGGGAGAGGCGGGAGGCGGGAGGCGAGAGGCGAGAGGCGGGAGGCGGGAGGCGGGAGGCGAGAGGCGAGAGAGGCGGGAGGCGGGAGGCGAGAGAGGCGGGAGAGGGCGGAGGCGGGAGGCGAGAGGCGAGAGAGGCGGGAGGCGGGAGGCGAGAGAGGCGGGAGAGGCGGGAGGCGGGAGGCGGGAGGCCAGAGAGGCGGGATATTCTTTATTCTATATATTCTTTAGTCTTTATTCTTTATTTTTTATTTTTTATTCTTTATTCTATATTCTATATATTCTTTATTCTTTATTCTTTATTCTTTATTCTTTATTCTTTATTCTTTATTCTTTATATTCTTTATTCTTTATTCTTTATTCTTTATTCTATATTCTATATTCTTTATTCTTTATTCTTTATTCTATATTCTATATATTCTTTATTCTTTATTCTATATATTCTTTATATTTCTTATTCTTTATTCTATATTCTATATATTCTATATTCTTTATTCTATATATTCTTTATTTTTTCTATATTACTATAGTCTTTATTCTTTTCTTATTCTTTATTCTTAGTCTTTAGTCTATATTCTATATATTCTTTCATATTTTTATTCTTTATTCTATAATTCTATCTTCTTTATTCCACTATACTCTTTATATTCTTATTCTTCATTCTATATTCTTTACTCTATATTCTTTATTCCATATATTCTTATATTCTCGACTACGCTCGATATCCTGTCCATGAAAATCCCCAACAGGATTGGTGATAAAGCGCAGCCCTGGCGGAGGCCAACATTCACTGGAGACGAGTCCGACTTACTGCCGAGTAT
>NC_041359.1:30420683-30479438 GCF_900634415.1 Cottoperca gobio
ACGTTTGAGTGATTATATTTAACTTATCTGATTATATTTAAATTGTCTGGCGGACACTATCAATTTACAACTGCTACGTTAAATCCTAATCATAAATGTAGTAGTGTGGTTTACTTCTTTGTCTCCTCGGAAATACAGGATCGTTTCTCCTTGGACTATTTGAGCCTGTTCAACTCGGGAACTGGGAACACGTTGTTGAACTTGATGGATCCAATTTCCTTCTCATCTTGAAGGGAAGAGCTAATTCCTGTCTCTATTAGCTGTGCACTTGACTGTGTCTGACTGTCTAAGGATCCCTGTTGGTCCAAATTGTTTTACTTCGAACCAACAATGTACCGGGTCTGGCTTCCTGTTTACCTGTGACGTCTAGACACTATCGTTCCCAACCGATCATGTGGCGTGGAGCTCGAAAGTCCGCTCTTCTCCAGAGTTCTCCACGATTCGCGGGATTTCAAGTATGTTTTTGCTTTTGGCTGTTCTATCCATTTTAAATTGGAGCGGCACCGGGGAAACCCCCACGGGACCCCGGTTTTACCAGGTCGGGGAACGTGCTACTCTTGCCGTCCGCTGGGCTTTATGGTGATCCCCCTCCCTCTGGTCCTCTCCCCCACATCTGTCCAGTGCGCTTCTGTGGACTTGGCCCGTCTGATGAGCCTCATGGCTCTACAAGACAACTTTATTATTCCTGCTAGCCGTGTTCCTGGCCTTGTATTCGGTTTAAACACCAAGAGAGAGCCATCAAATAATCCACCTACGTCTGTCTGTAAATGTCTAATTGTACTGTTATTGTTGATTTCAGGAAATGTGCAACCTAACCCTGGACCAGATTCTGTTGTTAATTTTAACACTCCTGCAGATTTTAAATCAAGGTCTTGGTCTCATCCATTTGAATGTGCGCAGCTTGATTGCTAAAATGGATATGATTCGTATTTGGGCACATTCAACTACTGCTGATATAATAGGGATATCTGAAACCTAGCTAACCAAATCCATTCCAAACAAGGATATTAATATTGATTGTTACATTGTATATAGGACTGATCGACCTAAAAAGGGTGGAGGTGTTGCAGTCTTTGTTAAAAAGTTTCATGTAAAGATTTTTCTCTCTACATCACTCACAAAACAATTTGAACTTTTGGCTCTTGACTTGGAAGTATCAAAAGCTCTCCATATCACTGTCGTTGGTTGCTACAGACCAACTTCAGCTGTCAGTGACGCTTTACCATCTTTAATGCAGCTTTTGTCCAGTCTTAACTATAGTGAAATTGTCATTGTGAGTGACCTTAACTGGAACTGGCTGCTACCAGCATCAGAGGACTTTAAAATACTGCAATTCCTTAAATCTCTTTCAGATTGTTGTCCCACTAGACCCAATCTGAAATCTCCTGAAAAATCCTCCTTAATTGATCTTATCCTCACAAATACTCCTCATAAATACACCACTGCTTCTGTATCTGCAGATGACATCAGTGACCACTGTGTCATTGCTACAGTAAGGCATACAAAAGTCCCTAAGACAAAACACCGTGTCATCATAAAGCGTGATATGAAACATTTTGTGGAGCAAGGTTTCTTTCAGAACCTGTTTCTCTTCGATTGGGAGAAAATCAATCTCATATCCGATGTTGAAAATGCCTGGAAGTTCTTTTATGATGGTTTTATTATAATCGTTGATAGGCACGCCCCCTTAAGAAAGTACAGAGTAAAAGGCCGAGATAATGCATGGTTCACATCAGATCTCTACGATTTACTTCATGAGCGCAATGTGGCATGGTCAAAAGCCAGGAGTACAGGTCTTGGGTCGGATCGGCTGCTCTTCAGGCAGCTGCGAAATGCATGCACTGTTAAAATCAGAAAAGCCAAATCTGATTATTTCCAAACTGAAACCACAAATAACTTAAATAATCCCCTTAAATTCTGGAAAACTATTAAATCGATAGCTGGAAATAAAAATGTGATAGAGCTTCCACCTTGTATCGTCAAAGACTCTCTTGAAATCTCTGACAAGGCAGACATGCTTGGTTGTTTTAATGAACATTTTATTGTTGTTTGAATCTCAGAACATACCTCTGGGAGCCCCTGCTCGGTCTGAAGGTCGTGTCTGGCCAGGTCAAACCTTTACTTTTAATCCAGTAACAGTCTCAGAGGTGCATAAAGCCCTTAAAAGTTTAGACACAAGAAAATCAGCAGGTCCAGACAACCTGGAGCCATACTGTTTAAAGTTAGCAGCTGATTTCCTCGCCTCGCCCCTGGCTTATCTTTTCAAAGGACCTTTTAGCGACTAATAATATTTTATCTGACCTTCAATCTGGTTTTACGAAAAAACACAGCACTATAACAGCTGCCTTAAAAGTAGTAAATTATTTTATACATTTCTTAGACAGTAGAGAACATTGTGCAGCACTTTTTATTGACTTATCCAAGGCTTTTGATACAGTGGATCATGCCTTAGTGCAGACATGGGCAAACTACGGCCCGCGGGCCATATACGGCCCGTTAGGCTTTTTAATCCGGCCCGCCGACTCGCCGTGTGGAACTGCTTGACGAAGATATAGTCAGCGAGTTAAACAAAAAGGCGGAGTCCTTTAAGTTATATTCACTAGCACTGGATGAAAGTAACGACATAAAAGACACTGCTCAGCTCCTAATTTTTATCCGAGAGATTAATGACAGTTTTGAGATAACGGAGGAGCTTTTGAGCATGGAATCGCTGAAGGGGAAAACGCGAGGAGAGGACTTATATGAACAGGTGTCTGCTGTCATCGAGAGAATGAAGCTGCCTTGGAGTAAACTTGCTAATGTCACCACGGATGGATCGCCAAATTTAACTGGAAAAAACGTCGGGCTGCTGAAAAGAATCCAGGATAAAGTGAAAGAAGAAAACCCTGACCAGGATGTTATTTTTCTTCACTGCATCATTCATCAAGAATCTCTGTGTAAGTCTGTATTGCAGCTTAATCATGTCGTGGATCCAGTTGTAAAACTCGTTAACTTCATATGAGCAAGGGGACTTAATCACCGTCAGTTCATTACGTTCCTAGAGGAAACCGAAACCAGGACTTACTTTACCACTCTCTTGTCCGCTGGTTAAGTTTGGGGGAAAGTGTGTCAACGAGTGTGGGAGCTCAAAGAGGAGATTCGCTCGTTTTTGGAGCTAATGGGGAAATCCGACGAATTCCCTGAGCTGACCGACACTGACTGGCTTTGTGACTTTGCGTTTGCTATGGACATATTATCACACATGAATGAGCTGAACGTTAAGCTGCAGGGGAAAGATCAGTTTGTGCACGACACGTACACAAATGTGAGAGCCTTCAAATCCAAGCTGATTTTATTCTCCAGGCAAATGTCAAACAAATCTTTCGCTCATTTTCCCACACTGGCCATGCAGAAAGAGGCCATCCGAAACGTGAAGAAATACTGCAAATCACTGGACGACATGCACAGAGAATTCTGCCGTCGGTTCTCTGATTTTGAAAAAATTGACAAGTCACTTCAGCTGGTGTCCTGTCCCCTGTCACAAGACCCCGAAATAGCACCGCATGAGCTGCAATTGGAGCTGATCGATCTTCAGTCTGACTCCGTCTCACAGGAGAAGTTCAAGTCTCTTAAACTGAATGACTTTTACGCTTCACTTAACGAAGCCACGTTTCCAAACCTCCGGAGGACGGCACAGAAGATGCTGGCATTGTTTGGCTCGACCTACGTGTGTGAGCAGACTTTCAGCGTCATGAACATCAACAAAGCCCGTCACAGATCCCGGTTAACTGACCAACACCTCAGATCTATCCTGAGAATTGTCACAACAAAACTAACTCCAGACTTTGATGCACTGGCAAAAAAGGGAGACCAACAACACTGTTCCCACTGAAATGTGAGTTTCTCTACTGTGTTATGAAAAAAATGCATATGGAAAGTTTGGAGGAGCGTCTTTTAATTAAGAGCAATGTGCGCATTTACGCACAGCAGCGGTACAGTAGCTTAATTAACACGCCGCACATCGCTCTCAATTTAAAGACCCCTTTCTAGTTTCTGCTGCAGGCAGGATATTTAATACAGTCTATCTCTCAGGACAATCCGTCCATTATTTTGCGGGGTTTAAAACAATTAGAAATTATTGAGCTTGAGTATTTCGTTGGGTAATAATATATTTTGAATGTTGAAAGTGATCTTTTTCCATGATCTTTTTCCAGTAAATGTTGATTTCTTTAACTTTGCACCTTCAATTGAAATATATAAAAAACAGACGCAATCTCCAGGTTTGATAAATTACATTGCATGTCCAAATGCTCCTGGCCTGGCCCCTCTGTCAAATTTTAGAACCCATTGTGGCCCGCAAGTCAAAACGTTTGCCCACCCCTGCCTTAGTGTCACAAAGACTCTACAGTACAGGTCTCTCAGATCAAGCTGTCTGTTGGTTTGAAAACTTTATCAGGCAGATCACAGTGTGTGCGGGCAGAAGGTATAACTTCTAGTTCTCTTAATGTATCCAAGGGTGTACCACAGGGATCGGTTGTAGGACCATTGTTATTTAATATTTATATAGATAGTTTTAATCACAATGTTTTAAATACAAATTTCAATTTTCATGCTGATGACACAGTAATGTACTGCTCTGCGTCCTCCTCACATCAGGCTCTTTGTCAGCTCCAGACTGCTTTTAACATTGTACAATGTAACTTGTGTGATTTGAAACTTGTTTTAAATGCTGAAAGACGAAGCTCATGATGATCTCGAAAGCAAAAACCAAACACTTGAACCTCCCTCCTGTCACCACTTCACAGGGTTCTGAGATTGAATCTGTGTCTCAGTTCAAATATCTTGTTCTTATCATTGACAATTCTCTTTCTTTTAAACTTCACATTTTAGAACTTTTGAAAAAATTAAGAATAAAATAAGGTTTTTATTTTAGAAACAAGTCCTGTTTTTCTTTGGAGGTCAGAAAGAGATGAGTCTCTGCAACGTTTCTGTGCTGGACTATGGAGATGTTGTTTATATGAATGCATCGTGTCAGTGCCTCAGCTCTCTGGATACCGTCGACCACGGGGCACTGAGACTCATAACAAACCTCAAAACCCTGACGCACCACTGCACCTTATATGCTCGTGTTGGATGGTCCTGTAGACTGAAATACTGGCACATCCTTATTTATAAAGCTATTCTGGGTACTCTTACACAATACCTAAGGATCTACATTAGTAGGAAATGTAGTGGACCGTATCGGCTTCGCTCCGAGGACTTGTTTCTTCTAACTGTTCCAGAAGTCCGTACAGAACTTGGGAACAGGGCTTTTAGTTACGCTGCTCCGGCTGCCTGGAACCAGCTGCAGAATGAGCTGAAACTCAGAGAGCTGGTCTCTCTAACAGACTTCCACTTCCTCATACTGTACTTCTCATCTCTCTCTTATTCTTTATTTATTGTATTTATTTATCCCTTTTCAACGCGAACAGAATGAACATTTCCATACTGTGGAAACTACCTGACGCTCAGACAATCAGCGCTTCCTGTTCCTGAATGATGAAGAAGGAATATTTGTTGACATCGCAATAATTCAGGATTCAGATTCAGGTCGATCCCCACAGTGCACGTGTTGCAGAGAGAAGCTGCAGCGATCATCACAGTCCTGTGATGAGTCCTGTGTTCCCTGACTTCAGTCTGACAGGCAGTAAATACGTTCCTCGGGAGAAGTCTTCTCTGAAGGACAGAAGTTCCTTCTTTAAAAGTTGCTCCATAATCTTTACAAGTTTAACTACTTTATAGTTCATAGTTTAATCTACAAGAGCGGGCTACAATCATTTTGTATAGTATAAGTATAAGTATATAGTATGATGTGCACCGTCAGACAGGAACTTCTCAGCCCAGGTAAACTCCGCAGAGCAAGCAGTAAACACCACCCGGCTGTACTGAGTGGTTATTACAGATAAGTTAGATGTCCACTCAGTGCAGAGCTATGATCCAGGTGGAATATATATATATTGATGTTGCACTAATAGAGTATTCATTACTCATTAGCAGCAGTCAAGCTGTCAAATCAATGAGACCTTTGCTTCAGTAACAAGTCAGAGCCAAAGCTCTTGTTTAACAGCCGCGCTGCCAGATCAGATCTGAGCTGTAAGTCTGAGACACCAGAACCTACAGAACTCCATTTCTCACTGCTTACAGCTGCTCCACAGTGTGTGTACTCACACACCAAGAAGAAATGTTTTTGTGTCAGATTCAGTTTTTCTCCCTTCACTTGGGCTTCAAGGACACTTCAGGCAAAAAACGTTTTTTCTTGCACTTGTCAATTTTGAGATTTTGGGTTATTTTTCTGCTATAACACGTCTTCTGTGAGACGAGAGGAAACATGAGAACATCAGAGTTTGTGTTTCTAACAACAGTTACATTACATAATGCCTCATTTACATATTTAAACATCTTGTAATATAAACAGTACTTGTGTTGATGTGAGTCATGAAGTGGGGAAGCTTAATGCTGATATCTGTTAGTTACATGTTTGACCCTGTTCACCTGTAGTGTGTACAACATGTACCTTTTTGCACCACGAACCCGTTTCATGCAAGACAAATGTTCTACGGACCGGGGGGGCAGGCATGACAAAACACACTATAAAGTGCAGAACATATAATTTAATTATTACATATATAATGTAAATTACATAACTTTTCAGAAAACTTGTAGCACAAAATAATTGTGTTAATGTGATGACCTGAAGTTTCATGGAGTTTTATTTTCCACCTGTAGTGTCTCCACTAAAGAAAGTTAACATTTGTGCATTTTAAGAGCGGCAGACCAGACTTTATTATATTCCTGATCACAGGCTCTGTGGAAGTTATGGTTTTAAAGGTTTGTGAAGCTCTGATCTGACGTCGTCTCTCATGCTATCTTTCCAGATCGAGGACATGCAGTGGCCTCGAGGGGAGCAGGACATCCCCAGCTCTGTGTGCAGCCTTCCCTGTAAAACTGGTCAGAGGAAGAAGGTGGTGAAAGGCATGCCCTGCTGCTGGCACTGCGAGCCCTGCGACGGCTACCAGTACCAGTACGACGAGTTCACCTGCAAACTCTGCTCCTACAGCATGAGCCCCAATGCCAACCGCACAGCATGCCAGCCTATCCCCATCATTAAACTGGAATGGCACTCCCCCTGGGCGGTGATTCCAGTTTTCCTGGCAATGATCGGGATCTCCGCCACCATCTTCGTCATGGCTACATTCATACGGTACAACAACACGCCGATTGTCCGCGCGTCCGGCAGGGAGCTGAGCTACGTCCTCCTGACTGGGATATTTTTATGTTATATCATCACTTTCCTCATGATCGCCAAGCCAGATGTTGGCGTGTGCTCCTTCAGAAGGATTTTCCTTGGTCTGGGTATGTGCATCAGCTACGCCGCCCTGCTCACCAAAACCAACCGCATATACCGCATCTTCGAGCAGGGCAAGAAGACGGTGACTGCCCCCAGGCTGATCAGCCCCACCTCGCAGCTGGCCATCACCTCCAGCCTCATTTCAGTGCAGCTGCTGGGGGTGTTCATCTGGTTCGTGGTGGATCCGCCCAACACCATCGTAGACTATGACGAGCAGAAGACCTTCAACCCATTTCTGGCACGAGGGGTGTTGAAATGTGACATCACGGATCTTCAGATTATCTGTTCGTTGGGTTACAGCATCCTGTTGATGGTGACCTGTACTGTTTACGCTATAAAGACCCGCGGGGTCCCCGAGAATTTTAATGAGGCCAAGCCCATCGGGTTTACCATGTACACCACCTGCATCGTATGGCTGGCTTTTATACCCATCTTCTTCGGCACTGCACAGTCTGCAGAAAAGGTACGAACCAATGGATGAACGTGTGGATGAAGATGTGGAGGTGGATGATGTGCAGGTGGATGATACAGGTGGGTGATGCAGGTGGATGAGGTGCAGGTGGATGACGTGCAGGTGGATGACGTGCAGGTGGATGACATGCAGGTGAGTGACGTGCAGGTGGATGACATGCAGGTGGATGACGTGCAGGTGGGTCACGTGCAGGTGGGTCACGTGCAGGTGGATGACGTGCAGGTGGATGACGTGCAGGTGGATGACGTGCAGGTGGATGATGCAGGTGGATGATGTTCAGGTGGATAATGTGGAGGTGGATGATGCAGGTGGATGATGCAGGTGGATGATGTGCAGGTGGGTGACGTGCAGGTGGGTGACGTGCAGGTGGATGATGTGCAGGTGGATGAGTGACTGGATGATGGTCAATTCATTCATTAGTCGATTGAAAAACGATTCATCTTCAGCTTTGTTTATACTCAATTTGAACTATTTTCATTTTGTTAATACTGAACAAAGATATAAATGTGTGTCTGTGAGGTGAATAACAATTTTGTACAACTCATTCTTTGTATGGAGAGCTCTAGTAGTGTCTATGTTGCCTATGTTGATGAATCTGAGAGTTGGATCCTCAGAACTTTATCTTATATCTATGTGGGTGGTGATGGCCTAGTGGTCTAGTGGTACGCCTTCCGAACAAAATAGTAGAAGGTCGGGAGTTCAATACCAGGCTGCAACCAGTGTATCCTGAGCAAGGTACTTAACCCTGAGTTGCTCCAGGGAGACTGTCCCTGTACTTAGTTCAATGTAGGTCGCTCTGGATAACAGCGTCTGCTACATGACTTGATAAAAGAAATGCATTACTGTCTCAGCGTAGAGCTTTGTGTCCATTGTCTAATCTGTAACTGCTTTGATATTCACTTCATGGTTCCAGAACTTTCACGTGGTGTTTTCTTCTGTCGTGAGGAGTTACTTGTTATTGTATTTTCAGTCGGTATGACAGAAGAAACAGTTTTGGTGTTTGACTCACGTATTCTCGCTCTCGCAAGAATAATGCTTCCAAACAATGAAGACAAACAGAGATGATAATGTGGAGGGTTACATTTCCATGAGCAGTTCTGCAGAAAGTTATAAGACAGGAGTCCATGCTACAAATACGTGTTTGGAATAAACTGTGTGAACTCCTTCAGCAAGCTCGTTAGCTTTGAAAGCTTTGTTTGTTTTAACCTGAGGGTACAATGGGAAGTAAACGTCAGGGGGAGTGAACAGAACAGAGAAAGTTGAAAGAAGCTCAGTGAGCGGCTGTGACTGACGAGCAAGTAACTCACCAGGTAACTCGCCAGCTAACTCACCAGCTTACTCACCAGCTAACACACCAGCTAACTCACCAGCTAACACACCAGCTTACTCACCAGCTAACTCACTAGCTAATTCATCAGCTAACACACCAGCTAACACACCAGCTAACACACTAGCTAACTCACCAGCTAACTCACCAGCTAACTCACCAGCTAACACACCAGCGAACTCACCAACTAACACATCAGCTAAGCCAGTTCAGCAACAAGTAGAGCAGATAGTCACTGTGACACCGAGATCTGTTAGAAACCTCAAGGAGAGACGGAGGAGGATCCTCTCTCAGGACGGATCGATGTGTGTGTACGGAATAAACAATGTAATAAAATGACAACATAGTCTTGTTCCACAGTCTTCATCAGTTCATCCGCCACAGAAAATATCATTACCCAACAACACATCTAACCCTAACCCTCAGTTTAATACCCAGAGCAGAAAGCACTCTGCTGCTATTACAAATCAACAAATCACAATATAGTAAAAATCCATGTCCAGCAGAGCATTACTGCATCTTTCATAATGGGCGAATATCGCTGTTGTGTCCCATTTTATCAGCCTAAAGGCTTCAGACGAGCCCGATCTGCCACTAGAATATAATCTCATCTCCATTAATGCAGTGGGAGGAAGCTTTGGAAGGCAACTCAATGATCCACATGTTGCAGTGAAACACACACATATAAAAGAGACAGTTGTGATGTTCTCGTGCAGGAGTCCAGATGAAATGTAATATGCGTAAAATATGCGTAATGTGCAACATATTTCTTATTATGTGTTTGTTACGACCCCGGGCAATGTTTGTTCTCTTCAGCTATTTGGGTCCTGATGAAACAATTAGAGTGTGCAGATTTAATAAAGGATACCAGCTGCAGTCCCCAGGTGTTCCCTCCTCAGGGACTCGCTTCTCTGTGGATACAACAGGTTAGCAGAAGCTGACACGCTGACTCACTTTCACCAAATAACAATGGCTGAAACTGAATTGTGTTATGTTGTGAGGAAAGTTATAGGATGCAGGCAACGTGTTCCACAAGTTTAAAGGTTGCATGACCTTTATGTCTAATCACATTGTTATGAAAACTATGGCTGAATTCAACAAGTCTCTGTGTTTAGGCCTCTGTGACTTCAATCTGCTGAGAAGTGTTAATAAGCTTTGAGTCCATCGGGCACTGCAGGGATAAATACTGATTATGTGAGCTCTGTTAAACGGTTCTGTCCCCTGAGATCTTAACTCCTGTTTATTGTTTCTGGATACTTAAAAACGGTCATTCCCTTGGTTTTATAATTCATTTGGAGGAAGCGACAAATACTGTACATCAGTCACTGAAGGGATGTATAAACCACATCTGACTTCATGCATACAGCCACAGCGGGTATTACTTCTAGTGTGTGTTTTTAATTACAGTTTGTTGATAGTTAAATAAACAATTGTTCTCTATATACCAGTTCACATTTTTAAACTTTATAAATCCACCTGCAGACTGTGACCAGGAAGGGTTAGGGCAAATTATTTGGCTGATCAGCTGTGTTGTGTTGTTAGCAGACAGTAATCCTCAGGTAATATTCCTGTCACTGCTTTTCCTTTGCATCTGTACCTGTTTGCCATTATTCATGCGGCTGATTGGTGGATGATCAGTTATTTCTCTGTGGGAACATAAAACAACACATTAGAAACATTAGTGACTTTGTGGGTCCTAATGATGCAAAATGACATCACTAAAACTGTCCAATCAGTGAGTTCCCTGTCAGTCCATGTGACTTCATGTCTACAGAAGAAGTCAGTCTAAAACAAGAACTGAATCCACAGAACCACCGGGGAGAAAGCACCTTTGAGTTTTAGTGGCTTGTTGCAGAGGCATAAATACGTCAATACTAAAAGTAAGAAGGTTTCTTGCTGAACGGTGTTGGAGCTGCTCAGTGCCGCCGGCTGCAGGAGTCCCCTCACCGTGCACTGACAGCCCTGCGAGGCAGCTCAGAGGCTGCAAGCTTATCGGCTGCTTTTTTGGCCTGAAGCAGTTTAGGTGGACAGGTGTGTCCCTGTGGACAGGACACAAGTCTATCCGAAGAGTTTACCCCGATCCATGTGTGCTGAGCAAAGAGGCTTAGTCTTTCAAAGGGCGGCCAAAGATCAAACCCCCGAGTTCACAGTGTTAGGCCGGACAGTCTTACCTGGGCTGGGGGGGCAGAACTCTTAATCTCTGCCTCTGGCTGGGTTTACAGCTCTTTAACAAAACTTCACTCACCGGCAATTTAGGAATTAGAAGTGTGTTTGTGCTGAATCAAAATGTCATTTAAATTCACTGAACTAATGCCAAAGAGGTTCATCGCATCAAGAAAAGCCTGTAAGCCTGTAAGCCCGACCTGATGCCCATACCTTTTCCTTTTTAACAGATTTCTACAATTTGTCAAACATATTTCTCAAAACTGAGTTCACTTTTTCAAAACTCTGTGTCAGCAAAGCAGCAGTCAACGTGGATTAAAGTATGGAAAACCTTTCACTGCTTTCACTTACTTACTTACATCTATCATCGATATCACGACTCAATAATCAGATCTACAGAAATAACAGAACAGTTTGATACATGGAAAATTATATTAACACAGTTATAAACAAATTTTAAACAGAATATTTTCAGGAATCTTGATGATGATCACTTTAAACTGAATATGAGTAACAAGTCAGGTGTTTGGGTTTTAATAATAATAATTATAATAATACATTTTATTTATAAGCTTACTTTTCATTTGCCTAAACAAAACTCAAAGTGCTACAAAGTAAAAACGATGAGCAAAATATATATAAAAAAAAACAAAAACAAAAACATTTGATAGACAAGACAACACTTTAAAATGGTTAAAGTCTAGCAAAATGCTCTGTTAAAAAGATGTGTTTTTAGGCCTGTTTTAAAAGCATCCACAGTCTGTGGCGTCCTCAGATGTTCAGGAAGAGCATTCCACAGTCTGGGAGCAGCAGAGCAGAAGGCGCGATCTCCCATGGTTTTGAGCTTGGTCCTCGGGGGAAGGAGAAGGTTAGCCTTCTTGTGGAGGTTTGTGGGGTGAGCAGTTCTCTGAGGTAGGATGGAGCATTTCCGTGAATGCACTAATGGGTGTAAAGGGAGATTTTATAATCAATCCTGAGTGAGACCGGGAGCCAGTGCAGTGATTTGAGGATGGGTGTGATGTGTTCGTACTTTTGCACTCTCATCAGGATCCTAGCAGTGCTGTTCTGGATATAATACTCACATACATAAGATAAGGAACATTAATTTATATTAGATTAAGGAGGAGCTGGGTCTGCAGGAGGTCGATAAGAGATGGGAAGCCATAAGAAACCTGATAATTCACATTATACATGATTCCAATATTATCCATGTTTCTGATCACCTGTGTGCTGGTGTGTCTTGATTTATCGTTCTGTGCATGTGAGTCTACACAGTGTTAGCGTACACACTCACATGGGGCATGATTGGTGGGGTCAGGTATGAGCAAGTCTGGTTATTAACTCTCCAACCTCATTAACACTGGTAAAAATAACACTAGAACCCTCTTCTCAACAGTCAGCCACCTACTTCAGCCAGCTACAACTCTCCCGCCAGATGTCTCCACCGACCACTGCAATGACTTCCTGCAATTCTTTGACACCAAAATCAACACCATCCATCATCAGCTGGCCTCATCCTGTACTTCCCCAAGTGATCCACCCTGGATGGCTACCACCAGCCAACCATTCACCAGCACCCTCTCCAACTTCTCACTAGCAACAGAATCAACCATCTCCAAGCTCATGCTTAAATCCAAACCCACTACCTGTCAACTCGACCCCCTCCCCACTATCCTCATCAAATCCTGTCTACCTTGATCACTAGAATAATGAACTCCTCCCTCACCACTGGATCTGTACTCCCCTCCCTCAAAACAGCTGCAATTACGTTGGTTCTCAAAAAGCCTGGTGCTGACCCAGCTGACCTAAACCATTACCGGCCCATCTCCAACCTCTCCTTCATCTCCAAAACCCTTGAACGAGTCGTTGCTGCTCAACTTCAGCTGTACCTCGACGCAAACAACCTCCATGAACCTTTTCAATCTGGTTTTCGCCCCAACCACAGTACTGAAACAGCCCTGGTCAAACTCAACAACGACTTCCTCCGTGCAGCGGACTCTGGACTACTCACCATCCTTATCCTCCTTGACCTCACCGCTGCCTTTGACACCATCTCCCACCAGACACTCATCCAGCGCCTGGCTGACATTGGGATCTCTGGTGTAGAACTTTCCTGGTTTTCATCTTATCTCTACAACAGACAACAATATGTGCAACTGAGCAACCACATGTCCAGGTGTTCTGCTATTTCACAGGGTGTCCCCCAGGGGTCAGTACTGGGTCCACTATTGTTCATTATCTACCTATTTCCCCTTGGCACAATCCTCCGCCACCACAATGTCCACTTTCACTGTTATGCAGATGACACTCAGGTCTACATTTCTACTAAACCCACCAATGCCCTCCCGCCCACATCCCTCCCCACCTGCCTACAAGACATTTGGAGCTGGATGACCAGGAACTCCTTGAAACTCAATGGCGACAAAACCGAGGCCCTTCTTATCGGCTCCAAAAGCACTTTATCCAAAACACAAACTTCCACTGCCCCAAACTTCATCATTGATGGCTTCTCCGTACCGTTCTCCAGTCAAGTCAAGAGCCTTGGTGTCACTCTGGACAGCACCCTCTCCTTTGTACCCCACATAAAGAACATCACCCGCACTGCTTTTTTCCACCTGCGCAACATCTCCAGACTCCGCCTGTTCCTGTCCCAATCCAGTACAGAAGTCTTGGTCCACGCTTTTGTGACATCACGGATCGACTACTGTAATGTTGTTCTCTCTGGCCTTCCAACCAAACTGCTCAACCGACTTCAAATCATCCAAAATGCCGCTGCCCGGATCACGACCCGCACCAAATCCTCTGAACACATCACCCCCATTCTCCTGAAACTTCACTGGCTCCCTGTTCAATCCCGGATCAACTACAAAAACATCCTGCTCACCTACAAAGCCCTTCACAAACTCGCCCCCACCTACCTAAGTGACCTCCTTCAGGAGTATACCCCCTCCCGCTCCCTCCGCTCATCCTCAGCTGGTCTACTGACGATCCCCACATCACGACTCATCACCATGGGTGCCAGGGCCTTCAGCTGCACTGCTCCCAAGCTCTGGAACTCCATCACTCCACACATCCGACAGTCCGAAACTGTTACAACATTCAAGTCCCAACTCAAAACTCACCTGTTCAAACTGGCCTACTCCCTGTATCCTCCTCCCTTCCCCCCTTTTCTCTTTATTGCTTTCTTCCTGTGTTTCAACCATATCTCTGGTATTGTTTGTCTGCTCTCCAATGTCCTACTGTTTTTAACTCTTGTATTTTGTACGGTGTCTTTGGGTGTCTTGAAAGGTGCCTCCAAATAAAATGTATAATTATTATACATTTACATATACATACACACATTTGATTATGATAATTAATATTAATATTATTAAGAAAATCATAAATAGTGGTTGATAATTAGGTCAAAAGGACATTAAAATCGCTATCAATAGGAATTCATTATTATCAAAAATGATTATTAATGATTATATTTAATATAATCATTAATAATATTAATTAGAATGACTTCATTTACATCAAGTCACCTCTACGGCACCACTTCTGAATCAGAGGGAAGCTATAGCCAGTTAATATAGTCTCATAAAACAGTTTCATAGAATATATTAGACAGTGAATTAGGCAATACTCACTCTTATACAACATTAAACAAACCTAAGCCTAAAAAGCCTCAACATTTTCACCTGGACTTTTTAGCTTATTTTGAGTATAAAAAGGTCAGACAATGTCCTGTGAGTAAGTGCTTTTGCCGATTTTCCAACAATACCCGGAACTATCCATATCTGGCAGTCATTTACAATTTATTGCATGTTATGAGAGTGTAATAACAGTTTAAAATGAATTTGAGTTTAGTGGTTTAGTCAACAAAACACTGCAATTGTACATGAATATGTTACATTTGAAGTTTGAAATGTATACAACTATTTCCAGTAAAGGTTTTGAGTCTTTTACTCTTACATCTGCAAAAACAGGCCATAAAATGGAAAATATGTCCAGGCGTTTTTCCCCACACAGGGTAATTCTCTTCTCTCTGAGTGTCCCTTCACATGCAGAGGTATTGGTGGTACTGTCAGTGACTGTTCCTGTTGCTCCTGTTTTCTCTGGGTCTGGGTATGAAGATTAGATCAAATGGCCATGAACTGTCCTGTACAGTCTGGGGACATGACAGTGGCAGGGAATGACACATGGAAAATGGTTTGCTTACACCAAAAGTTGCTCATCTTTCTGCAGGTCCAAAACTGACATGTACAGCAACTTGCCTGTGGACTTCTTAATTTCTTCTGGAGTTATTTCAGTCCAGATGAACTTTCTCCCTCTCTCCAGGCTTTTGGCTCCATTCTTGTTTGTGTATTCACAGAGGAGTTTGAAAACTGCAGCATCAAAGTGGGAATAAATGTCACCTGGTGCTGGGTTTCCCATATCGAGAGGGGGTTGGACACCTGGGGTGGTTGACGTATGACGCAGGCTACTTGAAGAAGACGTGCACATTTACGCATATAAAGTACAATTACACACCTAGTACAACCTTACAGACTTGGTACACTGTTCTAAACAAGTCACCACGCAATACAAGTGTTGATTTACATACCGTCTTGCTTCCATTTTAATTAAATCCGCTATTTTCCGGCTCTATACCTCCGTGGTGTTGTTTGTGTCTCTCCAGCACTGGGTGTGTATTCGCTCAGAACAAAGGCGCTGTTTCTGGAAGAGCCGTAAGTGAAGTTACCGTAATGAGTTGATATATGCTGTAAAGCGCAGTCTCAGCTTTCAGAAACCGTTGAATTTTTTTCAATTGCGCAAACTTTAACATAATTACGGTAATCCAAAATTTTACTTGCAAAATGTGTCGTCGCCGACACATTCGGTGTTACAGGGTTAACTTCTCGTCGACACCACCCATTGTGTGTAAGAGAGAGAGAGACAGAGAGAGAGAGAGAGAGAGAGAGAGAGAGAGAGAGAGAGAGAGAGAGTGAGAGTGAGAGACGTGTGCACACACGTGTGTAGAACAAAGGGGACATGAGTGGGAGCTGTGTGTGTCTCTATGTTAAAAAGACATTTCAATAATTATTGTGAGATCGTAGCGTTTATGATATTGGAGTTAAGAAGATGGTTAGTTTGCATGCGACTGTGTGTACAATACTAACACATCACCTGGTGACGGCTGTGAAGAGCCACTGCATGGACTAAACTTGTTTACTGAAGATTAGCAGTGCAGGCTAACTGGAAGTCTTTAAGGCAAGTGCTCATGTCTGTAGTCCAGTGATCAGAGAGCCATCCGATACTGCGGTGGCGTGCTTTCAGCAGGCCGCGGCCGCAATATGGTCAGGGAACCGTGACACCGAGGAGGTCCGTGGAGGGAAGAGAGCAGAGCAGAAAGAGAGCGACCACATCTCTGTGTTTTTCTAAATGCTTTCAGACCTGATGTTTAACCACACAAATATTCAGTGGTAATATCTTCAGAATATCAAAAGTGTTGATGTAAATTATCGTCCTGTTTATCACTAACTGCTCAGCTTCACTGTCACACATACCTTCAGTGGTAATATCTTCAGATTATAAAGAGTGCCAATGAATGGAAACATCCTCTCAGTGAAAGTGTGTGTGAAGGTGTGTATGTGTGTGATAGTGTCAGGATCAAAGAACGACAACTTTCCTCCGTTCCAGTCCAGATTCACTCTGATCCTCTGGAGCTTTTTCTGCACTCTGAGAACAGTGAGTGTATCTGGTGGTGAGTGTGCAAAGTATTTATCTTCATAGAACACTCAGTGACCAGACTGTACTGTCTCCAACCTGGACGTTCTAGCTGTGAGTCCCTGAGTTAAAGCCCTCAGAGCTCAGGACAGAGCAGTGTTGATCAATCCTCTCTGGATTATCAGGAAGCTGCTGTCTCCCTCCTTCTTGTCTCCCACTGGTCAGATCTTCAGACAGGATGAGGTTTGCACCAGCACTGTTTGGGTCCAGAATCAGAGGAGAGTAGGAGACCATCTCCTTCATCTTGTTCCAGATGTTGAAGGTGAGGTTGCCCAGGTGTTTGGCCTGGTCTATCAGAGCTCCTGAGAGCAGCTGTGGAGCCTCCAGCAGGGGGCGGTGCAGCTGGACTCTCTGCACTGCAGTCCTGTAGTTGTTCAGGAATGAGAGGTCTTCAGCCCTCAGCTGCTCCTCTGTGGTTCTGACTGTGTGTCAAAGAGCTGCTATCTCTCTGCTCAGAGCCTCCATCTTCTCCTTCATCATCACACTCTTCTGCTCCTCTTCCTCCCTCAGAGCAGCCACCCTGGCCTCCTCTTCCTCTTCTAGAAACTGGTGCAGCTTCTTAAACTGCTCCTTAATCAACGTCTCTGTGCGTCGGGCCTGGACCTTCATGTGTTTGATCATACTTCACTTTAACTTCTTCTAAAGCCTCTAACTTCTTCTTTAAGGGCTGCAGAGTTTCCTGAAGTTCCTTCTTGTGTTGTCGTGCAGCTTCATCGATGGGTCTGATTCTGTGCCCACTGTGTTTCTCTGAATCTCTGCAGACGACACACACTGACTGCTGATGGTCCAGACAGAAGAGTTTGAGTTTCTCAGAGTGCAGACTGCAGAGATCCTCTGAAGCGCTCTGATCTCTCTCCTGTAAGAAACTCTCACACAGATTCTTTAACACCAAGTTACAAGGTGGTCCATCCCTTGAAGATCTTCTATTACAAAGTGGACACTCACGTGTTTGTTTCTCTCTCCACCATCTCTTCACACAGTATTTACAGAAGCTGTGGCTACATGACAGAAGAACAGGATCTCTAAAGACGTCATGACAGACGGGACAGCAGAGATCCTTCTCTGATCTGGAAGCCATTTAGTCTCTGAGTGGATCTGAAAACACAGCAAACAGAAGGCTCCCCTCCCCCTCCACTAACTTCACTGAAATGTACTTTCCCTGTGAGTCGTGTTTTTATTGAAACTCACCTTCAGTGTGTGGAGCGTCAAGAGGGTGAAGCAGCAGTGTTGTAGTTTCACACTTTTCTCTCCTGGAGCTGAACTCACTCAGAGAAAGTTGTCTGTTTGTTCTGAGGAGGAGGAATAACAACCTCTTTCCTGGTTTGTCTCAGGTGAGGAAGGTGAGGCGTGGAGCTTAGTCACACCTCCTCTGCTGTAGCTCCACCTGTAACACAGGGGTGTGTCACATACCAGAGTACTGATTGACTGCTGGAGATGTAGACTGTTTGTGTGTGTCTCTGTAGTGAGGAGGAATAACAACCTGTTTCCTGGTTCCTGCAACACAGGGATGTGTCTCATTCCATGAACACCAACCACACCTCTACAGCTCGACTAACAGCTTTTTCTTAATTTTATCTGTACATTACAGAACATTTGAACCTTCATGGAGCTCATGAAATTCCATCTGGTTGTTCAATTATAATGGAGCTTTTATCTGTAAAGTGCTGAAGGAGTTTGAGGTCCAATAAGGAATTCACTTTGTTCTGATTATTTGGCACATGTGCCAACAATAAAGAAGGAGTCTAAAGTAATAATGTAGAGCACAAATCACTCAAAACCAGATGAGATTAAAATGTCTGGAAAGAAAAGTTCAATGTGCTGTAGATGTATATTTTAAGCTGCTTGTTGAACGATCCAATAATTGTATTTCAAAGCACCAGAGATGAAATAAAAACTGATCAAGATCAGATTATAGATACTTTCTTTCTGCCAGCCTTGGTGACTCTGTATCCTCTTCAGCACCTTTCCTCTGTGGAGTATCTCTCGCCTTTCAAACACAATGATGGAAACTCTTTAAAATCGTCTCAAGGACATCACAGTGTGGATGGTATTACAAGTGCCTGTGATGTCCCTCATCACCTGTGTTCAAGTGTAACATTAATCAAATCTACTGTTAAAGATCTGCGTGTGATGATGGACAGTGATTTAAATGGATCTGGAGATGAACCTTAAATGTTGCTTTTGCCAGCTGGGGGCTGTTAACAAAGGTCAAGTCCTTTTTATCAGTCAGTGAGTCCTACATGCTTTGATCATGACCCGGCTTGACTTGTCATGTTCAGGCCTCCCTCTCACGCTTCCAGTTGGTCGAAAATGCCACAGCTCGTCTTTTAACAGAAGAACACAGGCGATAGCACATCACCACCGTACTGGCCTCACTTCACTGCCTCCCTGTACGTTTCAGAATGAATCTTATTGTCTACCTACAAATGATTCAATCGGCTAGATCCAACCTATCTGACCCTGTACAACCATACGTCCCATCAAGGTCACTCAGGTCAACTGAACCGGGCCTTTGCAATGTTAGTCCCAACACTCTGGAACGAGTTGACTCTGCATGTCAGGCTGGCCCCTACACTGACGTTAATCTGGCCTTAAAATGTCTTTATTCTCTGGCTTTTAACTGCCTTTTCTTTTCTTTTAAACAGGTGTTTTATGTTGTTTGCTTGTACAGCACTTTGGTCAACAGTTGTTGATTTTAAATGTTGAAAACATTTGGATATGATTGGATGGGAAAATACACAATATACAAAACTTTAAACAAAGTGTTACGACTAGATCTTATGTACGGTTTACCTGAAACAGGACTGATCCGACCATCATATCATGGCCCACAAGACCATGTTCGATTACATTCATGTACATGGGACCAGAACACCTTGTGCCAAAGGTCCATGATTGACTGTGGTTGTTTTATCATAACTGAAACATTGGATCAGCTGGCGGGAGACGGCAAACAGACCTGGGAAACCTAAATGAAGTGTGAAGGTGAATTGGGAACAGAAGGAGAAGCTTTCTTGAGGCCATTGAGAAAACTTTGGTTGGCCTACAATAAGTTCTGGGAAACTTTGAAACGACTCAAGAGGGGGAAGCTGTCATGATCGTGACTTTTGTATATTCTGTTTTATTTTTAAGTGTTCACGCCCCCTTATGTCATGTCTAGTTGTACTTCTTGTCTGTGTGTTTCCCTCTGTGATTGTTGATTTGTTCCTCCTGTGTCCGTTCACCTTGCCCTTGTGTTTTAGCTTCTCTTCCCAGCTGTGTCTCGTTCCCCTCGTTTAATGTCTGTGGGTATACAGGACTGTCTCAGAAAATTAGAATATTGTGATAAAGTTCTTTATTTTCTGTAATGCAATTAAAAAAACAAAAATGTCATACATTCTGGATTCATTACAAATCAACTGAAATATTGCAAGCCTTTTATTATTTTAATATTGCTGATTATGGCATACAGCTTAAGAAAACTCAAATATCCTATCTCTAAATATTAGAATATCATGAAAAAGTATACTAGTAGGGTGTTCAACGAATCACTTGAATCGTCTAATTAACTGGAAACACCTGCAAGGGTTTCCTGAGCCTTGAAAAACACTCAGCTTGGTTCAGTAAACTAAATCACAAGTATGGGGAAGACTGCTGATCTGACTGCTGTCCAGAGGACCATCATTGACACCCTCCATCAGGAGGGTAAGACACAAAAAGAAATGTCTCAAAGAGCAAGCTGTTCACAGAGTGCAGTTTCAAAGCACATCCACAAAAAGTCTGTTGGAAGGGGGAAATGTGGCAGGAAACGCTGCACAACCAAGAGAGATGACCGCAGCCTTAACAGCATTGTGAAGAAGAGTCGCTTCCAGAATTTGGGGGAGCTTCAAAGACAGTGGACTGAAGCTGGAGTCCCGGTATCAAAAGCCACTGTTCACAGACGTGTCCAGGAAATGGGCTACAATAGCCGTATTCCCATGGTCAAGCCACTTCTGAACTCAAGACAACGGAAGAAGCGTCTGACTTGGGCTATGGAAAAGAAGCACTGGACAGTTGCAGAGTGGTCCAAAGTCCTCTTTTCAGACGAAAGCAAGTTTTGTATTTCATTTGGAAGTCAAGGCGCCAGAGTCTGGAGAAAGGCTGGAGAGGAGCAAAATCCAAGTTGCTTGAAATCCAGTGTGAAGTTCCCACAGTCAGCGATGGTTTGGGGAGCCATGTCAGCTGCTGGTGTTGGTCCACTGTGTTTCATCAAGCCCAGAGTAAATGCAGCTGTGTACTAAAGGGTAGGAAAAAGCTGAAGAACTCGGAGCTTAAATGTCGAATCAAAACAGCAATCTCCTGGTGTAATCTATATATTTATTTAACGCAATAAGTCAAACAAAGAAAATATTCTCAGCTGAGGACACATTTCGCGTCGCCGTTTCCATAGACCGCATGGCTCAAAAAGCCCCATCGTTGGGGTCTCACGGCTCCGCTCCAGGTGTGTCCCGAGAGTCGTAAAACATGCGGCTACCTAGAAGGAGTAGGCGTTGACCTTCTCCTCATTGGTCCCAGTTTGGCGCCTACACGCTCCTCCGTCAGCAGTCAGGAAGTAATGGTTTGTTGACCTGTTCTCTTAAAGGGGAAGTGTCCCTATTATGTTTGTAATACTCTCAGTGCAGAAAATACATAACAGAGAAACATATTCGTAGTGTATATATATATATATATATATATATATATATATATATATATATATATATATATATATATATATATATATATATATATATATATATATATATATATATATATATATATATATATATATATATATATATATATATATATATATATATATATATATATATATATATATATATATATATTGATTGAGGTAAACAATTACATACGATAGTCTTTCCAATATGGATTAATTTACCTGACAATTCCCCCTTTACACACCATTTATGGTGTGTATAATCTCCAGTAAATATAAGGCACCGAGTGGTGTACAAATTCATCATATGGTATACAAGAATACATTCATAGTGCACTTGTTTTTATTCCAGTCATAAAAATACCTTCTGTATAAAACCAAAGAACTTCATTTGTTATTCCAGCATAAAGACAATTAGCTTCAGTATAATAAAAAACACTTCCAGTAAAAGACAGTAAATATTAGTAAACTTTTAATGTCTGTATAAGACTGTAATATCTGTATACGACTGAGAGACTGTAACTACAATAAAGTCAGTGGCTTCGGTATGGCAGCAAAGAACACTTTGTAGAGTTATTCACACGAAATCATCTTCCTCCTGGCTGTCGTGTTCCTGCTCTATATCATAGTCTATGAGTACCCCCTGTTTGATGCTAGCTCTTTGCTGAGTCTGTCAAGTCCTTTCAAAGCTCTGGTAAAGGATCCATCAGGGGCTGTGTTATTTGGAATGAAAGTACAACACGGAGCCAAACAATTTGCAGACACCCCCTTTTTCAGCTAGCAACATGTCTAATGCAATTCCGTTCTGTAATCAGGCTAGTTCTATCAAGGACCAAATTGCATAAATCTATGGAGAGGGGCTGATACTCGTGTACATTTGTTTTGTGATTGTGGAATCAATCAATCTCGTCATGCGGCTTCTAATTTATGGTATATAACAACATCCACATACAGTAAGTATTTAGAATCAGAATAATCTTTCTTGTCATGTAGGTTTTCACCTACAAAGAATTTGCTCTGGGTTAGCTGGCACATGAATATAAAAAATGCATAAATATTTACAAAATATAAATCGGTGGAGATAATGTACAAATTAATATTGATATAGCTATTAATGCTGAAGATACCAGTGACATGAGAACTCTCCATCTCCCGGACCGTCTTTCCATAGCATCACCAGACTAATTCTCTACCCCTGAATTCTCTGCTAATTCTTTATATAATGTTGTCAATCTTTGTAAGGCTCTAGTAACTGATCTCTTTGAAACAGTATTATTTGATATAATTGATGATCCAAACATGGCACACACACACCTCCTTTCTCTGCTAGGAGCACGTCTAAAGACATTCTATCATGTCAATAAGCTGGAAGCTGCTTGTTGTTCAGCTTGTCCCTTAACGGCATCCCTTGTAATAATTAATAAACCTCTGTTAGATGCAATGAATTAATTAATCCACATTCTTATTAGTAGTTGCCCATCATAAAAACAATGAGTCAAAACCTGCTCCAATTTGATCTCTGGCACTCCCCGGGGGACTCCTACTGCATCTCTTGTATGCTGTGGAGCTGAAGCTCTCCCCAGGTGCTGTGTTTCTCTTCAGCCGAGTTCAAGCTCACAAGAGTTTGACCTGTTGTGGGCCAAACATAGAAACGCTCGACCAGTGTCATCAATGCACATATTTCTGTCTTGTGCTATTGGTTCTGTGAGTTGGAAATCTCTTAATGAGATTTTTGCAAATTGGGCTGAGTGGTTCTGTTACACTGTGCATCATTGTTAACAGACAGGTTTACTCTGTTATTGGTCCGAGTAGTACTGGGACTGGGCTTAAAGCAAGGAGGGGCCTGACTGGTAGACACACACACACACACACACACACACACACACACACACACACTATATTTACTGAACTAGTGGTATACAGTTTGCAGTCAAGCCACATATTCTTCTCCACAGATCCTGTCTCCATGCCTATTCTATTTCTTACTGTAGTAACTTTATATCCTTTCCTACTGACTGCTTGGAGATTGCAGTCTTCTTGTTTTCTACCTTTATCCTAAAGTGTCCTTGTGGACCTGCTCCTAAAACCTCTGCTGCCTAAAACAAACAGTCTCTAATCTCTGGGATGCGATGAAACGATGGTGAGGAATAATGGATCACAATCATTTATTTTCTTACATGTCACTCCTCTCCGTGGCGCAGCTGTGCTCCTCTGCCCACCTGACCTGTTCTGCATATTGTTAGGGGAGAGGGACAGGTTATTACGTCACAGAAATCAAATTTGATGTGGTTGTGCAGTCTCAGGTGTACAGGCTATACTCACCCTCCTGTGATGACTCTGACCCCCATGTTACAGTCCCCTTCTAAAACTTCGGGTTGTTGAATCTTCACTGATGGTGAGACAAGCGCCCCTATGGGTACCACCTCCCTGTGTAGTCAGACTTCACCACGAAGAGGTCCAGTTTCTGCTTTAAGGAGTCAGTGTCTCTCACAGGAGTGGTGATATATTTATGTGTCACCAGGATATATTTTTCTCTCCCTCTTCTTCCTTTCCAAATGGTGGTATATTTCTAAATATGGCTGATAGTTTTCCTGGCACAGATAGGGAAACTTGGCATGATTTCCAGTGTTCTTTTATACCATTAGTCTTTCACACTTATTTACATCAACACTGATTATTGTACCCTAAATGTTCTTATTCTGTCTAATGTTTTATGTTTTTGCAGTGCAAGTACTTTGACCTGCAATTCTTACATAAAGCTTATTATTATCATCATTATTATTATTATCCTTTACCCACATTACCTTATTTTACAGTTCATTTAGCTGTAAACACTTTAGCTACACCTTCATATTTATTTAGTTCAGAATATCCGTTTCTCGGCATTCGGCCTTTGAATCAAATGCTATGAATATACTCTATTAATATAATACTCAATATAATACTTCAATATAATACTCCCCCTTTTGAGACATGGTCAAATACCGTGTCTCAATACACACATTTATACATGCTCTTGGTAGTACTGAGTTCTTCTCTGGTCAAGTGTTCTTTCGTCAGTCGTCTCTGTCTTGTATGTAATTATTCTTAGTCCAAACGGCTTGTTCTTACTTTATAGCTGCATTCTGCATCTCTTTCAATATCTCTGTCTTGTGTTCTGGTGTGTTTGTCTTCTCATTTACATATTGTTGTCTACTGAAACTGGATCAGTTCTTATCATATGTGTTGTGCCTTTATATAAAGCAATATACTTTGGTAGCTGTACTGCCTTCAATAAGTCTTCTATTAGAGTGAGTAATATGTTTGTTAGTCAATGTTACCATACCTTTATGCTGTACTTGTTGAGCAAACACATGTTGAACATGCATAGTTACCGTCTGTGTAGATATTTACAACTTTGTCTTTCTTTTATCTGCATGTCTCTGTCAATGCTATCAGTTCTGCTGCTCTGCTGACAGATGATTGGGTAGAGCTTCTGCTTTTAATACGTCGGTCTGTGTCACTACAGAGATCTTGTCACATTCGGATCCTCTAGTTTACTTTACATGATCCGTTAACAAACATTTCTATCTCTGGTTCCTCTTAGGGAACGTCAGTCAAGTCTGGTCTTGGTGAAGTTCCTTGTCCGTCTCTGTCGTTCAGTCATGTGATTCTCCGTCCTCAGCTGTTGGAAATAATGTAGATGGATCAAAGTTGTACATTATTCTATAGTCAGATGCGGTTGTGAAAACGAAACTGACACTGCATGTGTCACTGTTAAAGTCAATGGCCTGAATATCACTTGATGCAGAGGCCTGACCTGCCATTGAAGCTGCAGTTACTGCTCATGTGCGGTCAGGCATTGCCTTATCTACTGGGTCTAGTTGTGAAGAGTAGTGAACCACTGGTCTACTCTTATCTCCATGGTTCTGTGTTAATACTAATGTCATGAAGTCTGCTGTTTAAATAAAAGGCTTCTTATAGTCTGGTATTTCTAAAACAGATGAGTTTACCAAAACTTTATTTTCTTAAATAATTTGTCAGCTGTTTCATTCCCTATTATCTTACAAACTCTCTTCACCATATTTCTTCCTCATGACATTTACGATCGGACCCTCAGGAGCTTCTAGCTCCCTACTATTCGTCTGTCGACGATTATAGTCTTTCACAAAATGTCATGAGGTTTGAATATTTTTGGGAGAGGTGGGAACGGACAGCCATCCAAGAGGGAATCACGCCGGCCTTTTACAGAGGGATACAAAGAAGCCGTGACCGTGTGTGTTAAATGAGTTATGCTGACACTTCTTGACTAAAGTCTTTTATTATTATTTATTATTCTGAACGTAATCTATCATTAGCTGGTATTTTGCGGCTCTGTTCTGTTCTAATCATTTCTGTCTGCTCCAGAATTACACAAAAAGTCTACATATCTGTCATCCACACACTTATTAAACATGTTTTCTCAAAAACATATAAGAGACAGTTTTCTACACTTTACAATTCAGCCTCCTTTAATTGACTATGATAGTGTGTGTGAATGCAGATATACAACCTGGTTCCGGAAGTGTGGATCCCCGTTGCTGGGGAGTCATGTTCTCTTGTCAGTCCTTTTTCTCACGTCAGTCCTTTTTCTCACGTCCGGTCTACAGTCTGGGGTTCTGGTTTCACCTTTTTCTTCTCTTTAGCTTTCCTCAATTCAATTGGATTTTAATTGTAATTTACCAATTTGTCTGCTGGTGCACTGTTTTAAATTTAGGTGCGCTTTAATTGCCGTCCTGTAGGTGGAGGTGTTTAAATTTTGTAAAGTTTCTATAAACTTTTAGTTGTAGTCTCAATTTTGTCCACCAGAGGCATTTAGCTATCAACCGGATGTGGGTTTTTTAAATTCCCCCCGGATGAAGAAGGATAGAAAATGGAGGTTTCTTTGTTCTAAATTTTCTCTCCTTCCAGTTTGGAGAAAACTCGCATTTTTGGTTTTAATCACTCGGTCACTACATCACTTATGCATTTTATTTCCACCCAAAATGCTCCAGCATAAGACTCAAGGTTTAGTTTATCACAATTTACTCTCACATGCCTCGTAACATCACGTAAACGGAATTAGCGACCCAGCATCACGTGGCCACCGTTAGCTGGTCCTAATCTCTGAGGCCTTTCACAAAAACGTCTCCTTCTTTCACGTTTTTCCAACTTAAAACTACTTCACATTCACTCCACGGTTCTCTTTGATTTCACAACCGTCCCCCAGTCAGTTTGAACAGTTTTCACCCGTTCTACAAACTCCAATGCATTAGCTAAATATCAGCCCTAGCTTAGCCTCGCCTTAGGCCTGCTTTAGTCACACTTTACTCACAACAATACAACAATACACAAATCTTTACATGTTTTACACTATGCTTGCCGCAAAGAAGATGATATACAACATCTGAGACTATGAGGCGATCGTCATCGGTTCTCACGTAATTCAGGATTATAATCACTATCCTTCTTTGGTAAACAACACTAGCTTCTAATGCTAGGCTTCCCAGAAGTCTTTCAATTAAACTATACCTATCTGCCTTCCAAAGGACTTTTTTAACATTAAACTAACTAAGCTTTCTTAGCTACCTTCCAAAGGTGTTTTCGTATTAAACTACATTCAATGCAAGCTTACCATAAGCTTTATCCGGTACCAGCCCGGACACCCCCAGGGATTTGGTTGATTAAATATAAGTTCTCCTAGAACTCTAACCAGACTATGCTGGAGCTCTCCAAAAGCTTTTCATACATATCGTTAACATCATTAATATCTTCGATGCTTGCTCTTATCGCTTGTATTTCAACATTCAGGATTGCTTTTTATCGTTTAACAGCAGTTGTATTAGCTATGACCGTCGAACATTGTTGCTGGCATTCATTAATAAGTTTTCCTAGTCTACCTGCAGTGAATATTTGTTTTTAACCGGTGTTCACCCTCACCTGATCTTTTGCACGTGCAATGAATACCAGTCAACGATACTCGGCGATCGTTCTTCACTTCTCCTCTTTCGGGATGCCCACCCAGGGACGCCAATTAAAGGGTAGGAAAAAGCTGAAGAACTCGGAGCTTAAATGTCGAATCAAAACAGCAATCTCCTGGTGTAATCTATATATTTATTTAACGCAATAAGTCAAACAAAGAAAATATTCTCAGCTGAGGACACATTTCGCGTCGCCGTTTCCATAGACCGCATGGCTCAAAAAGCCCCATCGTTGGGGTCTCACGGCTCCGCTCCAGGTGTGTCCCGAGAGTCGTAAAACATGCGGCTACCTAGAAGGAGTAGGCGTTGACCTTCTCCTCATTGGTCCCAGTTTGGCGCCTACACGCTCCTCCGTCAGCAGTCAGGAAGTAATGGTTTGTTGACCTGTTCTCTTAAAGGGGAAGTGTCCCTATTATGTTTGTAATACTCTCAGTGCAGAAAATACATAACAGAGAAACATATTCGTAGTGTAGATATATATATATATATATATATATATATTGATTGAGGTAAACAATTACATACGATAGTCTTTCCAATATGGATTAATTTACCTGACAGTACCAAGAGATTTTAGAGCACTACATGCTTCCGTCTGCTGAAAAGCTCTATGGAGATGAGGAATTCATTTTCCAGCATGATCTGGCACCTGCCCACAGTGCCAAAACCACCAGTAACTGGTGTACTGACCATGGCATTACTGTCCTCGATTGGCCTGCCAATTCCCCTGACCTGAACCCCATAGAGAATATGTGGGGTATTGTGAAGAAGAAGCTGAAAGACACCAGACCCAACAATGCTAATGAGCTAAAGGCCGCTATTGAAGCATTCTGGGCATCCATAACACCTCAGCAATGCCACAGGCTGATTGCCTCCATGCCACGCCGCATTGATGCAGTAATCCGTGCAAAAGGATTCCCAACCAAGTACTGAATGCATTAATGGACATTTTCAAATGTTTGATTTTGTTTTGCTGTTCTAAATCTTTTTTTTTTACTTGGTCTGAGGAACTATTCTAATTTTTTGAGATAGGATTTTTGAGTTTTCTTAAGCTGTAAGCCATAATCAGCAATATTAAAATAATAAAAGGCTTGCAATATTTCAGTTGATTTGTAATGAATCCAGAATGCATGACATTTTTGTTTTTTTAATTGCATTACAGAAAATAAAGAACTTTATCACAATATTCTAATTTTCTGAGACAGTCCTGTATATCCCTGTCTTTCCCAGTATTCCTTGTCAGATCGTCATCCATGTGTCACCCTTGTTTGTTGATGATTCCGCATGCTCCCCGTGTCATCCTGGTTTGTCTTTTCAGTTTACTTTTTACCTTTTTGTATTTTCGTTATTTTGTAAGGTTTTTGAATAAAGCCCTCTTTTTGTTAACTTCCTCGTCTGCCGTCTTGCATTTGAGTCCTCACCTTTTCCCCACCGTGACAGAAGCAGGGCTTAGTGCAGGCTGTTCTTCAGAAGGTAGGGACGTCTGCTGGATACTTTGAGTTGTTGGAGGAATCCCTTTCAGGAACAGCTACAACCATCTTGATCGTTTCTCTAACAGAGGTCACTGAGGTGGTCACAAACCGATGTTTGTTTGCTGTTTGTGAGGCAACCGTTGTTTAGTGTTGAGTGAAGGTGTTACCCGTGCAAAGAGGCTGGAGGGGTCATGGGTTTGTCCAACGAGTCTACAGCGGTTTGTAGGTAGAGGGTACTGCAGGAGCCGGGGATACTAGGGCCTTTACTATCAGCCTTCCAGTATAGCTGATTGAGAGCTGTGTTTTTTACTCTCAGTGGGCTTCGGGTTACACCCAGGTTGTTCCTTGTCACAGATTCTGTTTGTGATCTTCATGGAGAGAATCTGAAGGTGCAGCCAAGGAGTGTCTCGAAGGTGACCTGAAGACTGCATCTTTGCTTTTCACGGATGATGTGGTTCCGCTGTCTTTATCAGACCAAATGATTCTGAAGTGGTTGGGATGAGAGTATTTTCGGGCCTTCACTTGGATCCCACGTCACCTGAACTCCTTCACTTGATTTTGAGTTGGTCTTCTTGGTCTTGTTCACGAGTTTAAGAAGGCTCATGAGATCAAGAATCTAATTGGAGCACCAAGCTGTTGTGGTATCCGCGCTGCTCCTTCTCATTGAGAGGAGTCGGTCTGATCTTGACGTCTCATAGACACCTCCCTGTGGACGTATCCCAGGGACTTCCAACTGGGGCAGAATTCAAACACATCTGTTCTGAGAAAACCTCGTAATCCACCAGGAGGAGTATGATACTACAAACTACTGCATGGTACTGCTGGGCTCGACTCTTTTCGTAGGAGGTACTTTTCTTGATTCGACTTCACTGCAGATACTGGCCCCTCCATGTGATGCTGCGTCAAAACTGCCGTGACATTATCTTCAAACAACAATGAAAAGATTGTGGTCACTTTTGATGGTTGCTAGGCTTTTTAAGAATAGTATTTGTGCAGGACATCCCGTGTCGCACAAGTGACGATCCTCTCTGACCATTCAGTGGTCTTAGTATCAGCTCAGTTCAATCGAAGTCATACCAAAGAAAAGATCAGGTACCATCCAAAACTTGTGACAACGCAAAAGCCGTGTGTGTGTGTGTGTGTGTGTGCTACCTTTGGGCATTCACTGGTACTGTAGCTCCTGTCAGAGTGAGAGGGAGAGGCTGAGCTCAGGAGAAAAGAAGACACCTCTCTAAAACTTAATCACAACCAAATATCCTTTTATTTCTGTGTGTGTGTGTGTGTGTGTGTGTGTGGGCTCGACGTCAGCAGGCAGCTGATGGAAGGGGTGGCCTTCGCTGCTCGTTATTATCTACCTGGTCCAAGACGAGCAGAATACAAATGAGTAGACAGGCAGAAACTGCTCGCCCTGCACACACACTGACAGTAGAGGGGGAGAAGAGGGGGTTGAGGAGGGGGGGAGGGGCGTAAGGAGAGGGGGAGGAGGGTGAGAAGAGAGGTTTACAAGAGGAAAGAAACTGTCAATTTTGGAGCGAGGACAAATCTCTGTGGTGCATTCATAGACCTGAACACACTGAAGGAGATAATGACGCATCTCATCTGATGCTTGTATAGGGCAGTAAAGACATCACATGTAAAGCTGAGAAACATTGTGCAGACGCCGTCCTGCAGAGAGCAGCGTTTACATTCAGCACTGACGCTATTGTTATAAATAAGAATGTGGAGCCTCTTGTCCACAATCAGATTCAGGGATGACAGAGAGAGAGTACAGGGTTGCACACACCGCTTTATTCGCTCACAGGTAAGCTTTCTATCACAAGCACACTACCAGGTCACTCTCCAGTCGGTCACTCTGCTGTTCGTCGCTCTCCAGGCTGCGCTGCGTCTTGGCTCACCAAGCGTCTCCGTCTCCTCTGGAACCCAGCCTACTGCAAGAGAACAGAACCAGGCCATCACCATGCATTTATTATGTGACTGATTACCTGATTCCGTTCAGCTGTCTGGCCTCCAGCTGGGACACTCCTGTCCCTCCCCAGCAGCCGGCGCCCTAACCACACCCCACTGCCACAAAGAATATTTGATTTCTTTATTAAAACATCTTCCTTCTGCGTCTTTAAAGCAATAAGTGAACTTGAACACGTCGAACACTTTTTCTGCCTTTACGCCTCAAACGTGATGTGAGAGCTGAACATTTGAATGTTCACGCTTTGTGCAGACTTTATGTTGTCAGGAAATCTAATGAAGAATCTGATTGGACGTGGAGATCAGTTCAGCACCAGTGAATCCGTCTGCAGCTTCACACAGACATGAATGAAGAACATTGTGACTGCTTCATAACATTTAGGCTTCACAAAGACAACTTTGTTAATAAAAGAGCATCCAGCAGACTGAACTAAGAGCTTCAGTGAGCAGCAAATGTCAAGTTCTTCTGTTCTTTTTACATTACAGGTAATTTAGCAGACGCTCTTGTCCAGAGGGACTTACATTGAACTAAGTACAGGGACAGTCTCTCTGGAGCAACTCAGGGTTAAGTACCTTGCTCAGGGGTACAATGGTGGCAGGCTGGTATTGAACTTAACATTGATGTGATGGTTCCTCTGTTGGAGGATTGATCAGTTATTATCCGAGCAGCTTTAACCAGAAGCTTGAGCATTTATTTTCAACAAGTGGCTCCGACATGTTTATTCATAACTTTCTTAAGCCTCAACAAACTTCTGCACCACTCAGAAATCTACTTTTTGACGCCTGCGTTGAGCACACACTCCTGCACAGACGTTCTGTGTGCTGTAAGGTTTTGTGTTGTGGAATAATGCGGCGGGGTTATCCCCGATGAGCAGCTTCTATCAGCCTCCCTTTGTGAGGCTGATAGAAGCTGCTGCGCTCTGAAAAGGGATTTGCTGTATCTAAATGTAACACAGGTGCATCGTGTGTTTCCTCAGACTCACATTAAAAGAGAATGTTAGTTCATATTATATAATAAGTTTCACATCATATTCTACCAAAAGTCACTTTTATTGTAGCTTTACATTGATTTGGTAACTTCATCAAATGTTAACAACTGAAATAAATCACGTTGCTGTTCGTGTCCCGTGTGAACGTCAGCGCTGACTTTAGTTACGCAACTTATTTGAGCCAAAGAACAATCTTTAAATACGCAAAACAAAGTTATTTTATTATGTAATTAAAAAAACTAAGTCAAGCTGCAAGTTTATGTAGAAGGTAGAGCTGTGTGTGTGTGTGTGTGTGTGTGTGTTGAATTCTCCCATCATGTAAATAATACATTTTGTGTTTATCTGTTGAAATAATGAAGGAAAGATTAAAAACATCTGTTTTAGAATCAGAAAATAATAAAACTTTATTGATAATTTTTCAGTTTCCATTTATACTATAATATATATATAACAACTCTAATTATGTACACATATGTATATTAGAATATATTGAATACACATAGTACATAATATATACATTAAGTGTTTAAACTAATATATTTAATAAGATGTTTGTGCTTTATGTGAGGATAAAGGATCAGAGAATAAAAGATGGCCGCTGCCACAGGTCGGTGCAGCTGCTCCGTGTTAATGGACACGTGGACACAGAATGCTGTCATGTGTTCGCGCTTCATCAATAAATAAACGCAGGAAAAGTGTTGAGAATTATTTCCCCAGAGACTTGTGCAGCTCCTCTTGCAGGATGCCAAGGTCAAGCGGGGGAGACTTGTTCTTGTCATTACGGCCTAAACTGCCGGCGTCCGGCAGCCGGATGTAACTGTGTTTAAAAGGTGGGGGGGGGCAATGCTAATATCACCTCTTCATGCCGCCTGCACTTTATGGCTCCAGTAATGTTTGTGTATGCATCGATCTCTCGTCTCCTCCTCGCTCGCCATCACTTCCTGTTATATGTATTTATTGTCTTCTGCTCTCGTGTGTTTTCTGTTTCTGAAACAAACACAATTTATCTTTTCTGTCTTTAACTCGACTCCAAACACAACAAGTGAATTCAGTTTGTGCCTCAACGGCATCGAGAAGAGTGCAACTAAAGAATCATTTACGGTGACCGTGGTTACCTTCAGGATACTTTTACTTTTCACTGCAAAGTACTTTAAATACACATATTTTATATGTTAAGAAATCACAACCAAATACAGAAAATACTCTTAAATACAGAACATACTCTCAAATACAGAACATGATCTGAGGTTGTCTCTGGTATTATTGCGCGGTGAGGAACACGAGGTTTCGGCTCAGAGTCCCGTAGGGGAACATGGACTCTATGAGGAGCATCTGCTTTGTATTTGAAGTGAAACAGAGACTCTCAGCCTGCGAGGAGACGTCACTGTGTTCTCACAGGATCCGTCCGAGCTGGGACAGTAAAAGTGTTTAACTTCATAACTCACGTGATCCTGTAAGTGCTGAAGTTTATCCTGCAAATCCCCCGGTGAGAGAACAGAGACGTCTTCTTCTTCATTCCATAACTTCTTCAGCCCTGGGGAGGAGCAGGATCAGCACTTTGTTACTCTGAGTATTCTGAACATGATGTCTGTTTGTCCTTCAGTCGTCTGTTTATCCTCCTGAGGTTCCTTTTGTTCCCCGTTTTCATCTGATCCAGGGTCTGAGGATCGAGGCTCATATGAATAAAGTTGGTTTTGTGTACAAACATGGAGGAAAATGCAGCAGCACGAGTCCGTGGAAGTACCCTCTGTGTCCTAAATGTTTGCTTTAAACCCCGTCCTTCACTTAAGCAGTACGTGGGAGGAAGAGGAGGATTGTGTGTATTGTATATATATTATTTTATATATACAATAATATATATACTGTATATATATTTTTTTTTAATTAATATATACAGTATATTAATATATATCATATTATATAAATCCTTTCTCTACTTCTCACACAGAAGCTCTTAAACAACGTGAAGCCGGACCATAACGTGTCCTTCACTTGTTACAGTCTTTAACTTTTATAGCAGTAACTATTTAAAAGTGAATCCTAAGAACTGCAATAAATCTGAACACAGGAACCGAAGAGTTGATGTGACAGAACCGGGTCGAGTCATTAATCAGCCGTAGACACAGAGGGCTCCACAGGAAATCTACGCAGGGACCCTGAACATTACACATCACTGAGAGACACATGACCTCTGTGTGTACTTCAGGGACACACTCTGCACTCCGTGTGTACTTCAGGGACACACCTTGCACTCCGTGTGTACTTCAGGGACACACTCTTTACCCCGTGTTTACTTCAGGGACACACCTTGCACTCCGTGTGTACTTCAGGGACACACTCTTTACCCTGTGTGTACTTCAGGGACACACTCTTTACCCCGCGTCTACTTCAGGGACACAATCTTTACCACGCGTGTACTTCAGGGACACACTCTGCACTCCGTGTGTACTTCAGGGACACACTCTGCACTCCATGTGTACTTCAGGGACACACTCTGTACTCTGTGTGCACTTCAGGGACACACTCTGCACTCCGTGTGTACTTCAGGGACACACTCTGTACTCTGTGTGCACTTCAGGGACACACTCTGCACTCCGTGTGTAGTCCAGGGACACATTCTTTACCCCGTGTGTACTTCAGGGACACACTCTGCACCGCATATGTACTTCAGGGACACTCTGCACCCTGTGTGTAAATATCTATTAAGAAGTAGAATAAAAGACAAAACTTTATTTATCATGAAGGAAGTTGTCGTACAAAGCAGTGAGAGTGAGAGAAATCATATTCAGCCCTTTCATAACTGTATTTTTATTGTACATGTCTGAAAATCAAACTGAATTACTAAAAGCACAAATACTAAAAAGTAAATAACATTCAGATGTATAGTTAGAAAACTTTATTTACATCAGTGATATGCAGTTTGTTAATACTTTTACTATTATTCACATTTTAACTGCTTAGTTGAGCATGTTTTAATAATAATTCAAATTGTTCCAACAGAGGGTAGAAAAGATTATTTCAGTAAAAACATCCCATTATATATATAAATTATACATTAATATAATATTAATGTATAATTTATAATCTTGTTTTTATTCAACATTTGATGCAGTGCTTTCAGCCGCTCTATGATAAAAATATAAATGTAATACACGAATTGTTTCTGAATCTGAAAACTCTCATATGAACGTAAACATAACGCTCATATTAACATTAACATAACTCTCATATTAACATTAACATAACGCTCATATTAACATTAACATAACTCTCATATTAACATTAACATAACTCTCATATTAACATTAACATAACGCTCATATTAACATTAACATAACTCTCATATTAACGTAAACATAACTCTCATATTAACGTAAACATAACTCTCATATTAACATTAACATAACTCTCATATTAACATTAACATAACTCTCATATTAACATTAACATAACGCTCATATTAACATTAACATAACTCTCATATTAACGTAAACATAACTCTCATATTAACATTAACATAACTCTCATATTAACATTAACATAACTCTCATATTAACATTAACATAACTCTCATATTAACATTAACATAACGCTCATATTAACATTAACATAACTCTCATATTAACGTAAACATAACTCTCATATTAACGTAAACATAACTCTCATATTAACATTAACATAACTCTCATATTAACGTAAACATAACTCTCATATTAACATTAACATAACTCTCATATTAACATTAACATAACGCTCATATTAACATTAACATAACTCTCATATTAACGTAAACATAACTCTCATATTAACGTAAACATAACGCTCATATTAACATTAACATAACTCTCATATTAACATTAACATAACTCTCATATTAACATTAACATAACTCTCATATTAACGTAAACATAACAACATTAACATAACTCTCATATTAACATTAACATAACTCTCATATTAACATTAACATAACTCTCATATTAACATTAAATAACGCTCATATTAACATTAACATAACTCTCATATTAACATTAACATAACGCTCATATTAATATAAATCTTTTGGCTCGGCTGAATTTACTTTGTTTTTATTTTAAATTTCTCTTACTTACTTACTTACTTACTTTCTTACTTACTGGAGAAGCTAACACTGACAATAGTTCTGCAGAAAACATATTACATCACACAAACCATGAACCTGAGCTCGTAAAGATGTTGCATTAGAGACAAACTTGTTTCCTCGTGCTCTTAGTTCCCTCGTGGTCTTAGTTCCCTTGTGGTTTTTGTTCCCTCGAGCTCTTAGTTCCCTCGTGGTCTTAGTTCCCTCGTGGTCTTAGTTCCCTCGTGGTCTTAGTTCCCTCGTGGTCTTAGTTCCCTTGTGGTCTTAGTTCCCTTGTGGTTTTTGTTCCCTCGAGCTCTTAGTTCCCTCGTGGTCTTAGTTCCCTCGTGGTCTTAGTTCCCTCGTAGTCTTAGTTCCCTCGTGGTCTTAGTTCACTCGTAGTCTTAGTTCCCTCGTGGTCTTAGTTCACTCGTGGATTTAGTTCCCTCATGCTCTAAGTTCTCTCGTGCTCTTAGTTCCCTCGTGGTCTTAGTTCCCTCGTAGTCTTAGTTCCCTCGTGGTCTTAGTTCACTCGTGGATTTAGTTCCCTCATGCTCTAAGTTCTCTCGTGCTCTTAGTTCCCTCGTGGTCTCGCTCTGAGCTCCTGTGAGACTCCTCTCTGTAAAGGGCGTTCCTCCCTGTGACAGCGGGGCCACAGCACTGAGAGGCTGAACTCCATGAAGCCTCTTGATGTATTCATCTCCGGCCCAGTGGGGTCCAGAGGGCTTCAGATGCAGGTGCAATATACACAGCACATAAAAGATTTACAGCGTGGCCCCCCACCCCCCGCCGTCTGCTGCAGGTGAGGGTCGGGAACACACGGCATAATAAAAAACGTTGGTTCTCCAGCAAATCTCTGTGCAGGCTTATTGTTGCCATATTTCAGCCGAGCACTTTTACAATGTGATAAATAAGTCTTTAATAAATACTTACATCTGTCCTTCATTCTTTCTGCATAAAACATGGAATAAACAAACTTATGTCTGTAATAATTATACTATTTACGGTCGTCACCACTACAGACATGATCACGTCACACTGTCACGACTCCCGTCAGAGACGCTAAAGTTACACAGAAATGTCTTTCGCTGTGTTGTTTTAAGATGACGTATTATACCAGATACTATATACTAACTAGATACTAACCGCAGATAAAGTCTGTCCTACTTTCTCTGGTTGCTTTGCAGTGCAGGAATCTGTTGCCAATGCTGGAATAGAAGCTGATTCTAAAAGATACTTAGTTTCTCTTTACTTTGCATGCTTGGTTTCTTTAGCAGGTGTGTAAATATTCCCCGCAGGTAAGCCTGTCCAATCTGAGTCGGCATGTCGGGTTCAATCTGATCCTGTTGCTTCATGTTAGCGTCTAACAGTCTGAACACATTCAGAGAAACTCGTAAAAAAAACAAGCCAACAAAACTTGTTAGCCAGCGTTAGCGAACGTGTTCGTACGTCATCATGTTACGTAAACTATATAGCACATTAAACTGCATAAATGATCAGCTAGCAGAAGTTTCTTTACTGCATCTTCTGACACTTTCAATTTCAATTTCAGCCTGCATGCCAATGTTTGAAACGTATTAAAGAAACAGAGCAGCTAATATTAGCTCTCTATGCTAATATTAGCACGGACAGACAGGGCCGTATGTACAGTCTGTAAAGTCCACTTAGACGAATGTGTAATTTGGGATATTGGGCTGTATAAATACATTTGATTTGATTCAGCTGATGGTTTTGTTGACGATGACCTGCTTGAGGGGACGTGAGGATATGAATCTGTCATCGAGACACTAACATCTACACCGCAAGCTCCTTTTATGATCTTATGATCTCACTTATTGTGATTTATTCTCCCCCACAGCTGTACATCCAGACGACCACACTGACCATCTCCATGAACCTGAGTGCGTCCGTGGCCCTCGGGATGCTCTACATGCCCAAAGTCTACGTCATCATCTTCCACCCGGAACTCAACGTGCAGAAGAGGAAACGCTCCTTCAAAGCCGTCGTCACAGCCGCCACCATGTCGTCCCGACTCTCCCACAAGGCCAACGACAGACCCAACGGGGAGGCCAAGACGGAGCTGTGTGAGAATGTGGACCCCAACAGTAAGTACTCTGATCTTCGTCAGGAATGTGAAAGCTCAAAGAAAGCAGTTTAAAACAATGTACATTAACTCAACAGTTACATATAGACTGTGTTAGGGGCTGTAAAACTGCAGCTGAAATCAATTGAAATGTAATGAAGCATGTTATTATTTTACTCCCCGGACCACAAATTTACTTCTCCTCCACTGATTTTAACTTGGCTGTTTGAAGTTTGGGATGTAAAACTGTGCCGGTGCCTTTATAGCTTTTATTTCCTGGACTGGACTGGACACTGAAAACACATTTGAAATAGTTTATCTGAGAGTTAAATGACACCGCTCTCATGTCGGACATATGAAGGTACAGCCAGCAGCAGGTTAGCTTAGTTAGCTTAGCATAAAAACAACAACTAGCATAGCTCTGCCCAAAGGAAACAAGATGTCACTTTACAGATTAAACACTATAAACATAAAGATGTGGAGCTGTGAGCTTTAGAGGAGCTGGTAGTGATTAATCCAGATGTTTCTAAACAAGTAGCAGGATATAAACGTAGCTTCTTGGAGACGGGTTGATTTAGATTAACCCCTTAACAGGCGGATGGTCCACCTTGTTAGTGTTTTATCATATTTAGTCTCATCCTGTTTGTTTGTCGACTTGAAGTTTGGGCATTTTAGTTTTATTTTAGTTAAATAAAATCCAAACTATATTAGTTTTAGTCATCAGATTATTTCAAACATTTCTGTTTCTATTGTTGTCTTTAACTTCAGTTAATAAGTTACCCTGAGTCCTTCTGACTGAGCTCATTGATGCTGCTACTGTCGTCCTCATACGGAGAAAAACGTTATATTCGGAAAACATCTTTAAAAATATTTATATATGTGTAGGCTGGGCCGAAGACGTTGATCTGCCTCATTTTAATGACTTAAACCACCAGGGGAGGGGGGTATCTATGTTCCCAGAGTCTATGTTCCCAGGGTCCTATGTTTCCATAGTCTATGTTCCCAGAGTCTATGTTCCCAGAGTCTATGTTCCCAGGTCTATGTTCCCAGATTCTATGTTCCCAGAGTCTATGTTCCCAGGTCTATGTTCCCAGATTCTATGTTCCCAGCGTCTATGTTCCCAGGGTCCTACGTTCCCAGGGTCTATGTTCCCAGGGTCTATGTTCCCAGATTCTATGTTCCCAGGGTCTATGTTCCCAGGGTCTATGTTCCTAGAGTCTATGTTCCTAGAGTCTATGTTCCCAGAGTCTATGTTCCCAGGTCTATGTTCCCAGATTCTATGTTCCCAGGTCTATGTTCCCAGATTCTATGTTCCCAGGGTCTATGTTCCCAGGGTCTATGTTCCCAGGGTCTATGTTCCCAGATTCTATGTTCCCAGGGTCTATGTTCCCAGAGTCTATGTTCCCAGGGTCTATGTTCCCAGGTCTATGTTCCCAGAGTCTATGTTCCTAGAGTCTATGTTCCCAGAGTCTATGTTCCCTTGCTTAATATCCTCTTCATATGGCACGTTAAGGAGACTTTCAAAGGGTTTCATGTTCTCAGTATGTTGAAATTATGTTTACTGAAACTACACTCTCAAATGTGTTTTATTTATACATTTCTTCAGACCTTGATGACCCCACAGTGGCTGAAACGTTCATCTCCTGTGTGAGCTGGAAAGTCCTGATTAAGTTAGTTTATTAAGAACATGGGACCTGGGAACATCGGGCTGACCCCCTATGATTTGAAGTGTTACAGATGGCACATTTGTGATGGTCATGTTTCTATAAACACATATTCAGCTCAACCCGTTTCTCTAACTTTTTCTCTGCTGATTTTCCAAAACGAAGACGAGGTCAAAACATAATTTTCTTTGAAATGAAAGAAATCCCAAAGCCTGCGCTGCGGCTCCACAGGAAATCAGTGATGTCATAAAAATAATTAGAGCGCTTCAACCCAAATGTTCCCAGAAATAAAAAGTGCTCAAATTGAAATTACATGGCATGTGATCAAATTACCACCTCACAGTGGGATTCCCTTTGGGACAACTCACCAAATAATGTTTTTCTCCCCCTGACAGGCTAATTTCATAATTTATCAGAGGTAAGAGCAAATTAATCTTCTACTTCTGCTTTGCTGTCCTGACCTTGATCCATTTCCTGCTGGAGGTTTGAGGAGATGAGATGGGGAGAGAAAGCTAGAGAGAGGAGGGAGTGGAGGGAATGTTAAATAAACTTCCACAGCTCTTTATCGCCATCTTTCCCTTACAGGAGGAGGGAAAGATGACTTTAATATGACTATTTGAGTGGCAGATTTACAGTCTGTCTCTGCTGCTGCGTGCATGCTTCTTTGTGCGGCACTATAACACAACGTTTGACCCCCAAGACCTCCGGTGTTATACTGCACTGCTCCTGCTGTCATCAGGACATAAACTGTGCATGTGGCATGCTGGAACATCATTCTTCAACACTGAGCGTGCACCTGTACGGATCTTCCTCTCTCGATCGTGCACAGGCGGCGCTAAGGTGGGGCTGCAGGTCCACCAGGCGGCTGATTGTCTTTAGCCGGCTGCTGTTTCTCCAGTTAATCGCTCCATTCATACCCTTTAGTCCCCAGAACAACCTCATACACACTGCAGCTACCTGGACAACTTCATGCCGCTTATGTCACATAAAATACTTCATCAAACAGCCTCGCCAAGAGGAACCAGAACCTACTGAACATGAGGAAGTGAATGCAGAGAAAGAGAGAAGATGCTAGTCGTCTGTAAGCAGGCTTAAACCTGTTTCATGCTTCAGTGCAGTGCTGATGGCGTGCATGCCCCCCCGTGAACATATAGCCGTTCTTACTGATTGCGGTCGGAGCTGCTCTAAGAACCGACTTCTTCAGCCAACATTTCATTAAAGTAATACATTTTTTAATCCGTGTGTAAGGCCTAAGCACATCAGGGTCCTGTTGCTAGTCAATCATTGCAACGATTGCTTAGCGTTGTTACAAAATCTTGGTGGTGCACGGCTCAGTGCTCAGCGCTCCACACAGTCGCCCAGGTCACAATAACTGCACAGCACCGAACACAAGAAGCATGAAACAGGTTAACTACTGAACCCCTCCAGCCTGTGATTAACAAGCACCTCGGCTGAAGCATTCTGTGCTTGTTTATGTATTTTTGTATCATTTTGACAAGTATTCCAAAGTTGAGTATTCCTGCATCTGCCTGCCCCTCCCTTTGCACTCAGGTCCTAATTTCAGATCACAGCGAAACGCGTCACTGCAGGCGTTAAACGTCTTGGCTGGCAAAACAGCAGTAGAGCGGGGCTGCAGCATTACCATCATTAGCAGCAGCAGCAGCAGCATTAGCAGTATTATCAGAAGTAGCATTAGCATCAGCAGCATTACCATCATTAGCAGCAGAAGCATTAGCATAATAAGCAGCAGCAGCAGCATCATTAGCATCATTAGCAGCAGCAGTGTTGGCAGCAGCATTAGCAGCATTAGCATTAGCAGCAGTGCTGGCAGACTGCATTTGGGCCATGACCCCCTGATGACATCATATGCCCCCCCCCCCCCCCTCGTTTCTCTCTCCATTTCTCTCTTTCTGCACTCCTTCAGCCTTCAGGTTTAAATCCTCTCTTTTCAATCTCCTCTCTGCCCCCCCCTCACTGTAACAGCTCTCAGTCACTTCAGATGGCTTCATCTCTCTCCTTCCTCTCCACTCATACAGCTGATTCCCCGACAACAAAGACTTCTATATGTCTTCAGCTGTTCTCACATGGCCTCTGTGCCTTTCTTCAGAAGCTGATTCCTTATACAACAAAGGCTTCTATATCTCTTAAAACTTGTATATCCCCGGCTGCTCTCAGGAACAATCCTTACAAGCAGCATCTCTCCGCCTTTCTCAGCGTTGCCCCGATGCCTGCAGCGGTGAAAGACTTCTAATGCATTTACTTCTTTTGGGATTAGCCTTTCTAGCACATGTCGGCCCATAAAAGAAAAAACTAAGATGAAAACTTAGATTTGTGATAAAACAAATAAGATCCTGTGAATCATTATTGGGACAAACTCTGACAGAATAATGACTTAGTATCTCAAAATCACTTATTTTAAATATGAAGTCATTATTCTGAGTTTTATACTAAAACAAATGCAGATTAACTTGAAACTACATTTGTTCTTGTAAAGATTCAAACTGGTTTTTCATTGTTAATATCACATATTTAATCAACATTAAAGATTACAATAAATCCAGCTGTCAGATGAAGGAGTTCCCCTCTTCATCCTCAATGTGGCTCCCGCTCTGTGACAAAGTGACACGTCAGCGTTAATATTCATATTCTGCCATTTTCTCTTTTGTCTCCCCGCCATGATTGATGGTGAGCTTTTAGCTTGAAGCCATTTGTCACAGGCTGAGCACCGGGGGGGAGGGGGGGTACAGCTGCAGGGGGAGATAGGGAGGAGGTCGTAACTAAAGGGAACACATGGCGCTGTTCTACCTGCTCATTCAACATCAACAGAAATACTTGCATCAGATCCACAGAAACAACAAATAAATGTGTAAACTAAATATGAAAACATTAATTTCACTCTCAGGAAAAATGAAAGAATCATTTGTGCGTTTTATTTTTATTTACAACACGATGCTCTGATCCATCCATCAATCCATCGTCTACCGCTTATCCGGAATCGGGTCGCGGGGGCAGCAGCTCCAGTAAGGAACCCCAATCTTCCCTTCTCCGGGCCACTTCCTCCAGCTCCGACTGGGGATCCTGAGGCGTTCCCAGGCCAGTGAGGAGATATAATCTCTCCACCGAGTCCTGGGTCTTCCCCGGGGTCTCCTCCCAGCTGGACGTGCCTGGAACACCTCCCTAGGGAGGCGCCCAGGTGGCATCCTTACTAGATGCCCGAACCACCTCAACTGGCTCCTTTCAACGTAAAGGGTAGGAACGAAGATCGACCGGTATATTGAGAGCTTTGCCTTCTGGCTCAGCTCTTTTTTCGTCACAACGGTGCCGTAAAGTAACTGTAGTACCGCCCCCGCTGCTCCGATTCTCCGGCCAATCTCTCGCTCCATTGTCCCCTCACTCGCGAACAAGACCCCGAGGTACTTGAACTCCTTCACTTGGGGTAATGGCTCATTCCCTACCCGGAGTAGGCAATCCACCGGTTTCCTGCTGAGAGCCATGGCCTCAGATTTGGAGGTGCTGATCCTCATCCCAACCGCTGCACACTCGGCTGCGAACCGATCCAGTGACTGTTGAAGGTCACAGACCGATGATGCCATAAGGACCACATCATCTGCAAAGAGCAAGGATGAGATCCTCAGGTCACCGAACTGCAACCCCTCTCCTCCACGACTACGCCTCGATATCCTATCCATGAAAATCACGAACAGGATTGGTGATAAAGCGCAGCCCTGGCGGAGGCCAACATTCACGGAAAACGAGTCCGACTTGCTGCCGAGTATCCGGACACAACTCTCGCTTTGGGCGTACAGGGATTGGATGGCCCTCAGAAGTGACCCCCTCACCCCATACTCCCGCAGCACCTCCCACAGAATCACCCGGGGGACCCGGTCATACGCCTTCTCCAGATCCACAAAACACATGTAGACCGGATGGGCGTACTCCCAGGCCCCCTCCAGGATCCTTGCAAGAGTAAAGAGTTGGTCTGTTGTTCCACGACCAGGACGGAATCCACATTGTTCCTCTTCAATCAGAGGAACTTAAATTAAATTAAGTTTAATGCTCAGGGGGGTCATGTCTCCACATGTGACTGATATCAAATAAAATAATATAATATAAAATAATATAATATAATATAAGATAATATAAAACAATATAAAATAATACAATGTAATATAAAATAATATAATATAATATAAAACAATATAAAATAATACAATATTAAATAATGTAATATTAAATAATATAATATTAAATAATATATTTAATATAATTTAATACAATATAATATAAAATGATATAATATAATATAATATAAAATAATACAATCCTCAGAAAATGTCTCAATCTGCTGAAAATAATAAATGTTTTCCCCAGTGAGGCACAAGAGTTACATTATAATAGAATAAAATTAAACAATATTTACTGATTTACTGAACAAAACGTTGCAGGTGGATATGTGTGTGTAGATATGTGTGTGTAGATATGTGTGTGTGTAGATATGTATGTGTAGATATGTGTGTGTAGATATGTGTGTGTAGATATGTGTGTGTAGACGTGTGTGTAGACATGTGTGTGTAGATATGTGTGTGTAGATATGTGTGTGTGTAGATATGTATGTGTAGATATGTGTGTGTAGATATGTGTGTGTAGATATGTGTGTGTAGACGTGTGTGTAGATATGTGTGTGTAGACATGTGTGTGTAGATATGTGTGTGTAGACATGTGTGTGTAAATATCTGTGTGTAGATATGTGTGTAGACATGTGTGTGTAGACATGTGTGTAGATATGTGTGTGTAGATATGTGTGTGTAAATATCTGTGTGTAGATATGTGTGTGTAGACGTGTGTGTAGATATGTGTGTGTAGATATGTGTGTGTAGACGTGTGTGTAGACATGTGTGTGTAGATATGTGTGTGTAGATATGTGTGTGTAGATATGTATGTGTAGATATGTGTGTGTAGATATGTGTGTGTAGACGTGTGTGTAGACATGTGTGTGTAGATATGTGTGTGTAGATATGTGTGTGTAGACATGTGTGTGTAAATATCTGTGTGTAGATATGTGTGTAGACATGTGTGTGTAGACATGTGTGTAGATATGTGTGTGTAGATATGTGTGTGTAAATATCTGTGTGTAGATATGTGTGTGTAGACGTGTGTGTAGACATGTGTGTGTAGATATGTGTGTGTAGATATGTGTGTGTAGACGTGTGTGTAGACATGTGTGTGTAGATATGTGTGTGTAGATATGTGTGTGTGTAGATATGTATGTGTAGATATGTGTGTGTAGATATGTGTGTAGATATGTGTGTGTAGACGTGTGTGTAGATATGTGTGTGTAGACATGTGTGTGTAGATATGTGTGTGTAGACATGTGTGTGTAAATATCTGTGTGTAGATATGTGTGTAGACATGTGTGTAGACATGTGTGTAGATATGTGTGTGTAGATATGTGTGTGTAAATATCTGTGTGTAGATATGTGTGTGTGTGTGGACATGTGTGTGTAGATATGTGTGTGTAGATATGTGTGTAGATATGTGTGTATAGATATGTGTGTGTAAATATTTGTGTGTAGATATGTGTGTGTAGATATGTGTGTAGATATCAGTGTGTAGATATGTGTGTGCGTAGATATGTGTGTGTAGATATGTGTGTGTAAATATTTGTGTGTAGATATGTGTGTGTAGATATGTGTGTAGATATCAGTGTGTAGATATGTGTGTGTAGATATGTGTGTATAGACATGTGTGTAGACATGTGTGTGTAGACATGTGTGTGTAGATATGTGTGTGTAGACATGTGTGTGTAGATATGTGTTTATGCCTCATTCAGATGATGGCGCTACACTGTTAGCTTCGCTCTGATCAGCCAAACTCCATTCAGAAAACAAGTGTTTTAAGAGCAGCTTGCTTGTCGTCCTGCAGACCTGACAGCAGGAACTGTTCACTGATCTGATGGAGTTATTTCTGCTTCCTGTTGATCCTTTTATTGAGATTAAATCACAGAAGAATCTGTTTATTTTGGGTTTATAGCGCTGTAGTGAACCTGATGGTCTTGTGAATAATCACAATTGATGCCGTGGGGAACATTATCTTCACATTTGGTGTGAACATAAATCATTCCACAGCAAACTGCTCAATCCTCCCTGTGAGAGTTCATACTTCAAGCCGTCCTTTAAAGGATCATTTCACTTACTTCTGTCATTAACTCTCACCTCGACTCCAACCTGCCGCTGGATTTATAGCCACAAGGACTGAAGTTTATTTCTGTTTTGTCCATTTTCTCCCTGTTTTCAGGTCCAGCAGCGAAGAAGAAATTCGTGAGCTACAATGACCACGAGATCTGACGGCCTCCGAGCGAGAGACTGGAGAGATCGTTGGAGATGTTTGGTCTCCTGCCCTGCTGGCTAAAAACAAGAAGGAGAGAAGGATGTTTTCTTTGTTGTTGTTTAGTTTTTTGGTCCCATGTGCTTCATTGCTCACCACAGACTTTCAGATGGTGAAGTGACTTTGCTGTGGACAAACTTTGAGCACACACACACACACTCACTTGGTCCAAGAGGAAGCAAGGAAGCAAAGAAGGCGAAGACGTGTTAAAAAAAGACGCGAGGATGTAAAAAAGAAATCCAGCATCTTTCTGTCGGTGATGATGGTTCTGAGAGGCAACATGGCGGACATCTCACGGGGCTCCATGTCGGTTCTCTCTCTGCTGGTGATGTCAAACGAAGCCGCCGCCGCCGCCGCCGCCGCCGCGGCCTGACGTGACCTTTCCACCTCGTCTTTTAATGTACTACCAAACTGCAAGTTTCCCGACCTACCTGTCCTCCTGTGGTTCTCTATGGCTTATGTGTTCCTTTGGTTATTGCTTTTATTCAGTTTCATTATTACTTTAAAGGCGAATGATGGTTCTGATGATGAATTTATTTTGCTCTTTGCCCTCTTGGATGCACATTGTTTTTATTAAAGCCATATTCTTCGCTTTAAGATTTAAGGGCTTTGCTCGCGCTGCCACCAGGAATCTGATTGTTGCCACTAAAGCGTCTCGAAAGACCCTGAAAACATGTGAATCACCTTGGTACTGCGAGTGACAGCAACACTTTACATCTCAGCAGGCAACATAAAGTGTCATTTAGAGATTCAGGAAGACAGAAATGTCTTATTAGCTTTAGCTTCTATTTGGAGGGAAATCATGCTCTAAGTTTTGAACAGCAGTTCCCATAATGCTTTGAGGTATGTAAGCAGGAAGTGTAATGGGCGCATGGATATTAGTTTCTATGTAGTCGAGGTTTCTCCAGTAAAAGTGAGCGCAATGATCTGTGATCAGGTCTGCAGCCTCGTTTTACTCTGAAGTGGACGATCGGAGATAATGACGTGACTGAAGTGCAGGTTACACTCAATCTAGAAACATGTGCATCATGTGTGTGTTCACATTTCTCTGAGTTATGACTTAAGGTACAGGAAACTCTAAATTGGGAATGTGTGTGTTTAAAGCTGTTGATTGTGTTTGTCGTCTTGCCATCAGCTTGTTTGTACAATGTGTTCTATGTTGACTTTTCAAGATAATTTGTATCGTCTTTATTATCCGGTTCAGACGTCGTGTTTAAGCACGTTTGTTTCGTCTAAATCAAGTTTCCTGTAACTTAAACACACAATCTGTAGTTTTCTCCCACTACGAGTTTGGTGTGGTGGTTCAACAGCGGTGCATCATGGGAGTTCTTCTCTCCTCTGATTCAAAGGTGAAACATCAGAGTTTCTCCTGCACGCCGTTTGGCGTTTGCTGATGTAGAGACACTAAGACTTAGAAACGTGTTTTTAGGGGCTTTAAATATGTACGAGGAGGAATGTGCATGTGATTAATTATGTGACTTGGAGATCTGACGCCTCCCGTTTCTCACGTCAGAGTTTTACTTCCTGTTCAGAGGCTTCATTGTACGTGAAGTGAAGGTTGTTATCTTCACTTCACTCGTCTGACGTGGTAAAAATCAGATTCCTCAGTGGGACACAAAGCCAAAAAAAAATACAAATCACAGGCGTGTTTTTAACGTTTGCTTGAGCTGTGTGTTTGTGGTCTCAAGATGAAAGCATCCCAACATGTGTGTTCCTACATCATGACCAGTATCCTGTAGGTGTATGACGATGATGATGATGATGATGATGATGATGATGATGATGATTATGATGATGATGAAGATGACCCTTAACTGTGTTATAGCCGGCTTTAAAAGAACCTTCTGGTCCAGACTTCCCTGGTGAGTTCAGGGACTCCTCGTACAGTAGAAGGCGTTGATGTCCAGGTTGTCAATGCATGCCTGATATGTTCGATGTTGAATCCGAAAAAAAAAGTTTAAAATAATGTTAAATAAGTTCTCACGACACAGTTGACTCCACCTGTCGGCTCTGAATTGTACTGTTTTTTATTTCCTTTGTGTTTCTTTATTCCACTTTCTCACGCAGTAGAATATGGCTTTGATCGGTTTCTTATTTTCCTGGAAACTTTGGGAAATAGAGAAAAAGATAAATATATATTTAAAAAAAACAAAATACCTGTTAAAAAAAGGAAGCATGTATGTTTTCTACTGTTTGTACTCGGTATATTCATGTTGCCCTTGCTGCTTATGTGCCAATGTTGTGGGAGAGATTTACTTCCACTCATGCAACTATTCTGTGGTGTTGTCCAAGAATGTATCAACATGAAATAAAAAAACATTTGGTTATTTTTTTATATATATTCCCTGAAGAAACGCAGTTTGGTACTCGTGTCTTACTCTCACTTGAATTGCCTTGAGAAATATTTGATTTATTTCCATCAGAACAATGAAACCAGTGTGATCTTTGCCTGAAAATCTGTCTTGCCTCCATTATTTATTTTTTCTCTGACTTTGATTCAACACGCAGGAAGTTCAGAAGGTGAAACGCTTCATCTCAAATCAAATCAAATTTATTTATATAGCTCAATATCACAAATTATACATTTGTCTCAGTGTTTACAGACTGTACAGCATACGACACCCTCTGTCCTTAGAGCCTCTGTCCTTAGACCCTCTGTCCTTACACCCTCTGTCCTTAGACCTTCTGTCCTTCCTCAGACCCTCTGTCCTCAGACCCTCTGTCCTTACACCCTCTGTCCTTAGACCCTCTGTCTTTAGACCCTCTGTCCTTACACCCTCTGTCCTTAGACCCTCTGTCATTACACCCTCTGTCCTTAGACCCTCTGTCCTTACACCCTCTGTCCTTAGACCTTCTGTTCTTCCTCAGACCCTCTGTCCTCAGACCCTCTGTCCTTACACCCTCTGTCCTTAGACCCTCTGTCCTTAGACTCTCTGTCTTTAGACCCTCTGTCCTTACACCCTCTGTCCTTAGACCCTCTGTCATTACACCCTCTGTCCTTAGACCCTCTGTCCTTAGACCCTCTGTCCTTACATCCTCTGTCTTTAGACCCTCTGTCCTTACACCCTCTGTCCTTAGACCCTCTGTCCTTACACCCTCTGTCCTTAGACCCTCTGTCCTTACACCCTTTGTCCTTACACCCTCTGTTCTTAGACCCTCTGTCCTTAGACCCTGGCATCGCACAAGGAAAAACTTCCTAAAAGAAACCCCATAATTAAAGGGGGAAAATGTTCTAAACCTCAGGGAGAGACTGAGGAGGGACGGACAGACGTGCAATAGATGTCATGTGTACAGGATAAACAACATAGTACAAATACAACATTTGACAGAAATGATTTTGTGTTGAAAAAGAGAAAGTTTGGATGAATCCAGAAAAATGTCAAAAAGGCTTCCCGGTGTCCAGCAGGACCAGGTCAGCAGGCGCAGCCATGTTTCCTGATCCTGACGTAAACTTTATCAGTGGCGACCTGCCACACGAGACACAGAAACTCCGGGGATGATGCCCCAGATGTTGAGTTAATAATATACATTTACATAAATGCATAGAGATAGAGAGGGAGAAGAAGAGAGGTAGGGGAGGAGAGAGGAAGAGAAGGAGGAGAGCAGGGAGGTGTCCCCCGTCAGTCTAAGCCTATAGCAGCATAACTAGGGGCTGATCCAAGGCAAGCCTGAGCCAGCCCTATCTCAGTTCCTCAGAAGTTGTTTTTCATTGAGTCTCATCAATAAAACAAAACCTAGAGATGGTTAAAGCACAGATAACTCCTTTACTGTAGAAGTCTTTACCCCACAGCAGGAGATAAGGATCATGAGGGGGGGGCTCACACTGGCCGCCTGCCAAACCTGCTGCTGCACATTCATCCACAGTAAAGAACAAAACTCATTCTAAATAAATACTTCTGCGTTTTTAAAGCAGGAGGATGACGGAAAATGTTTATATTTTGATAGAACTACTAAAGTAAAGTAACAGCTTTAAAGGAATATTTCGCCCACAAAAGGACCATTTGTTCATCAAGGAGTCGCTTTGAACGCTTGACATAAACTTGGAGAATCAAAAGAAGTAGGAAAGTCTTGATGAGTAAATGAAGCCGCATGTTTAAAACACGTCCGTGCACCTGCACAGTTGAGACAGTTTGAGAAGTCGTGACACGGATTAATGAGATTACTCTGCTTTTAAACGTTTCCATGTAGTTTTGCTGCTGATCAAACTTCAAGACTTTTCTCAGTTTTTTAATTCTTCTCTCAGTGTGAGAGATGAGGTCATAAATTAGATCTCTTTTTCAGAATGAGTTTGGTGCTTTTTAATAACTATAACACATGTGACACGTTGACTCTTGTTCCTGCAGATCTTCGGACTACTTGATGTTTGCTTCTCCCACGTTGTCTCTGCGCAGTATTTCTCTTCCAAGTTCTAAAACTTTTCTCTGTTATGCTCCCAGAAAAAAAGTGTTTTCCACAGCAGAGGCTGGAGAGCTGAGTCAGCATGTTTTCCTACAGGATATTAGCCCCCCCCCCCCCCCCCCCCCCTCAATTGGTTTGGAGGCAGCTAATCTAATTGGACATTGAAGGTTAGTTATGTGAATCCAAACACGCCTCTTATCGCTCAGAGAGGCTCAGAGACGGAGGACGAGGACAATCCTGCTGGGGGGGGGGTGGGGGGGGGAACACAGGGATGTTTGTTTAAAGCAGCTTTAATAAACTGTAAAGTCTTAATTAATCCCCTCTGGAATATTTGTCCTTTGCATTCGTCCCAAAGACAAACTCAACGTTGTTGTTTGTTTAATCGCAGAGATTATTGTTGTTGTTGTTGTATAATATTAATGCAACAACTAACATACTGTGTGTCCCTGGTTTAGCTAGCTTCTATGTGTCTCAGCTTCTACGTGCCTTAGCTTCTACGTGTATTAGCTTCTACGTGTCTCAGCTTCTACGTGTCTCAGCTTCTACGTGTCTTAGCTTCTACGTGTCTCAGCTTCTACGTGTCTTAGCTTCTACGTGTCTCAGCTTCTACGTGTCTCAGCTTCTACGTGTCTCAGCTTCTATGTGTCTCAGCTTCTACGTGCCTCAGCTTCTACGTGTCTCAGCTTCTACGTGTCTTAGCTTCTATGTGTTTTAGCTTCTACGTGTCTTAGCTTCTATGTGTTTTAGCTTCTACGTGTAAATGAGACTTGTATTAAACTGCACCAGTATAAGACTTTAGGCGAGAGGAGGAATGTGGGAAAAACAAAGATCCAGGTAACTCTTGGTGAGTCATTGACGTTCAAATGATTTAAAACGGTGAAATATTCCTTTTAGAAGGAAATAATTGATAAAACTGAATTATATTTAATAAAAACATCAGAAGATCTTCTTCTCTCTTGTCTTGTTAGAGAGATATCCTGACTTTTAAAACTAGGATCAGTAAAAGATAGAGAAGTGAGACGGAATCGATGCTGTTCATGAGCCACAGGCAGAACTCTCCTCACGCCACGGGAGAATGATGGACACTCTGAACCCTGTCAGAGACATCTGAGAGACGGCGTCTGGGGAGGATGTGAGGACTCTTCCCACCCTCACGTCCTGTAACTTTCCCTCCTCTCGCTCTCACACTTCCTTTCAGAAAATCCTTGTCCTCCAGTCTGTAAGCGTGAGTACGAGTGACGTGACGTTACCATCATCATCATTATGTGTAGTAATCTGTAATGTTCCTTTATTCTATCTGCACTATTGGCTCCATGATACTAACTCGCTCAGCGTTTACAAATCTACTTCATCAGCTAATATGATGAAGCAACGGCAGATCAATGCCACATAGCTACGTTACAGCTAGCTGGCTAACCTTAGTTTAGCTCAGGTTACAGTTAGCTAGTAGTGCATCTCTCTGGGCTCGTATAAAGAAATCATTAGACTTTTATTTTGTGTTATCACATCATTTAATATTAACTAAAATCAATACGGTCAGTCAAGTCATCTGGCCAACTAACATATCCACTCAGATATTATGTTGCTAGTAATTACATTAGCGAACAAGCTAAGCTAAGGTTAGCCAGCTAGCTGTAACTTAGCTACACTGCATGGATCTATGGAGCATATAGATTGTATTTCAGAAATGCTGTGCTGCAGTCTGCTGAACTTAAATACTCATTCAAATTTCCTTCTTTCAGACGAAGTTAGAAAACTTTCCAGTCCTACAAGCGTTCCACTTTCTGATCATGTTACACCAGAATACTTCATAATTAATAAACACAGAAGACACTTCCTGTCGTCACACATTGTGTTCGTGTTATACTGCATAAAAGGTCAGGGCCAGAACATGAAGAAGAAACAACCTTGTACAGTAATTACATTCCTATAACACGCACGAGTCATTAACATATTAAACATATTAAACTGCAAACTCATGATTTTGAGTTAGGTAACATTCTGCTGCATTATCTTCCCTTTCTGCCCGATAATGACAAATATTTCAATATTTCAACGTTTAATTTGAGATAAGCTCATCCTTGTGGCAAGGCAATTAAAAAGGGTGAATGAAAATGAATGGTTTATCTTAACAAGGCATCGAGGGCGGCGGGAAAGTGAAGCCGCCGCCGCACATTATCACCGGAGGAGGAACAAAAGTCAGGGATTTGACATGGCGACAATAAAAGCTGAAGTTATTGCTCCACAGTGGAGATTCGGCTCCCGGCCATCAGCGTCTTTACACTTGATGAGGTCCTCTCTGCTATCGGCGGAGAGATAGCAGGTGTCAATGGAAACCAATTTAAGGCGTCCAGAGCAAAGCGAGTTATTAACCCGCCTGCCAAATAATTGTATCCTCCTCTCTCTCCCGTCTGTATTTCAGCAAGTGGAAGAGAGACACAGCCGAGCGGCTCAAACTGCACTTTAAGAAGAAGATTAGTCGTTTGACATTTTGCCTTTTTTAAACGCTGCAGCTAAAGACTGAGAAGCTTCCCGGAGGAGACACGAGTCCTTTGCACGTCATCGAGTCTCTGAGACCGAACACAGGTTTGTGTAAAGGTACTAACTCTGTGAAGTACATTCAAAGTATTATCAGAAAATATAGTTAAAGTACTTTAAATAAAAGTATTCATTGTGCAGTAAAATGTTCTTAAAGGGACAGAAACCCTGAAGATAATCCAGACTGAGCACCTGTACGAACTACTTTCTTTCTACAGAACTACACATGGAACTGAAGTGTGCATCATGGTGGGGGGGGGAGTAGAAAGAAAGTAGTTCCTACATGAAACAGGAAGTACCCATAATGATCCTTGTTCTTCTTGTTGAAGGAGCTTCTGACAGCTGAATATTAGTTTTCTCTGTTGACCTTATTATCCGTGTTAATGACGATCAGCTGTTTTCTGTGGGAACGTCAGACAACCTGCTGCTCGGGTGCCATGCTGTCTCATTACAACACAATTAGTCTCCGTCAGGCATCTGGAGACGACTCGGGGACAAATCACTGAACAAATCCCACTAATTATGTCCTGGAAGTCCCTTTACATGAATACGTCTACACACGAGGGCACGTAGAGCAGTCAGAGATGAGAAACACACACACACACACATTCAAGAAGAAGTGAAATGTTTCCTTTGAGAGTTTATTTAGAGACAAACTTCATCCATCTTGTACTTTAGATGTACAACCTGAAACCGCAGCAATTGTCAAATCACATTTTTGAGAAGCCAGAACAAACCTGCTTCAAATTAAATCAGCACGCGGCCTCATTTCATTCCACACGCTTCACTCTTTCAGTTCTCAACATTAACATTGACAGATTTTCTCGGCGTGCAATATCAAGCAAACCAACGCTGCACATTCCCCGAGAAAGTCTTTGGATCCACCAGAAAACCTCAGCGTCAGCCGACCCCATTTCATCCCCAACTCTTCCTGTTGTTATCAACATGAGTATTGGCAGATTCTCTCAGCAAGGCGCATCCAGTGTGTTGGCGGGCGCGGCCCCCTCATCCATTCTCCTATCCTCCCCGTGCACACATCATCTGTTTTGGGCTCCTGGGCTATACATCACTGTGGCGGGGCAGAGAAAAGCTCTTTAAGTTGCATAAACACAATGTCGCCCTGCACCCACCGGCTGCTGCTGATGGATGAGGACCGCACGCGGAGAAGAGATCGCTTCACACTTCACCTGGTCAGTGCTGATGGAGGCTCGAGGAGAGAAGTGCTCGTTACTACGTCCACAGAATATAACGGCTCCGTCTGACGTCAAAACATTGGCATTAAAATATTATATATAAATATTATTTTCCACTGAGTTAAATCTTGCAAATAAGCTCCTGCACACATTACGACGTTATGGTGCGAGACCTTCATACGCCTGAGGAAGGTCTCGCACCGAAACATAGTTTGAGCTACTCGTCCCTCTCACACAAAGTATTTTCTTGCTTTAAATCTTTTAACCTCTTAGAAGGTGGGTGAATTTACGCGAAAATACCTACAAACGACACCCATAGGAAACCAAACCATAGGAAGTGACGTATCTAACGAAAGAGGCGTACATTTCCTTTACGATGCGCGCGCCACCAGGACGCTGAGCTGTTCCAGGGTCAGTCTGTAACAAAAGAAGTGGGTGGGCACTTTCTTATCAAGTTGACACTCATTGGATCATGAAGGTTGTAAAAGACCCATCGAAGCTCCGATTGGCTCAAATGAAGTGTCACTCTAACGCTGAGAGCCTGCGCTAAAACCAGGACGTGTCTGAAGCATGATGAGCGCACAAGATATTAAGTTATGACTGTTTATGATCACACAATGTAAAACTCGATCAGCTGATTTCACAGATTGCAACAGCTGTTCATGGACTTTTATCGATGTGACGATGTTCACAGTGGATCTCTTTTTACCGGAAACGAACGTGTGGACCTCTGGCAAAGCCTTAGGAGCGTCTTTTTCAAAATATTGCTGAAAAGAGGATATTTATGAGGCTTTATAGGTAAGTGGGCTCAAAGTTATGATTTTGATTTTGAGTGTACTTGCTAGTTTGAGGAGCTGATTGTACCGCTGTTGTGATTTTCATCTCCATATTAAAATAGATGAGATTCTAAGCTTTCCAAAAATATATATATTTTTTTTTTTTTTCCAGAATTGAAAAATGTCCATGTACAGGTGCAATAAAACACTTGCTGGGCCCATCGGTGGGCCGCACACTCTAAAAGGTTTTAACCAACATCACTCCTGAACATAACTACCAAAAAAGAAAAGTTATTTAATGACAAATAATACTGTAACCCAGCAGTCTAAGCCTATAGCAGCATAACTAGGAGCTGATCCTAGGCAAACCTGAGCAAGCCCTAACTATAAGCTTTATCAAAAAGGAAAGTCTTTAGCCTGCTAATAGTTGTAATAGTTTCCGATCAGGTTTTAGAAAGTCTCTGATGAGACTCGATGTTTCCGGATCACCGACGTCCATCTCGTCTACAACACTGGGTCGGCCTTCAGGGAACCGAAATGTTCACACATCTCCAACAGAGAGCGATGAACATTCACATGGTGGTGTTCCTCAAGGGCTCACTCTTGGCCCACTGTTGTTTTTTAATATAGATTGTTCCCACATCATCCAGGAGGGCAGCGACTCCTCCGCAGTTCTGACCAACAACGTGTCTTTGTCCTTTTAATTGGGAAGACTTGTTCTGAAACATCTGTATTGAACGGCGGCAGTAAAGGCTGCAGCAGCACAGACACATTAAATGCATTTATTCATAAAAACTTTTATTGCCTGCAGCTGCACATTTAACTGCTGTTTTCAGAGTCAAGCAGCCGTTCAGTGCACAGACTCGTGTGAACATTCAAAGGTCGGTAATGTCGCTTTGCGGGGCGACATCTTTTTTTCTAGATTTCCAAGGAGGAAGAAAAAACTTAAATCTTTAAGTCCTAATCGTGAAATTCTTGAAACTGTTCCAAATGTGCAGACTTATAAATCTGTTTTGATTCGTTTAGTTTAAAATGTCAAACATCGGTTTTACTTTCTCCCCCCACGACTCCCCCCTGATAAGGTTTTCAGGTTCACCCCCACTGATAGAAAGTAAAAAGACAACGGAGTCAACATGAGACTGAATGGATGTTACACTTTTTCCCCTTTATTCCCCTCGTGTAAACTTCTATGGTTGTTTACACGACTCCATTAAAGCCACAATATGTTGTAAACAACAGAGTATTAATGTGCATTGTGAACTGAGCCCCTCCAGCCCTGTGCAGAAGTATGAAGCGGAGAGCGGTATTTTATTATCCAAACAGGAAGTGCACTAATCCTCCTAAATGAGTTACTTGCTGCTGCGCCTCACTTAGCCAGCAAACACAGCAGCGAGGCGCAGCTGACTTCACGCTGGCTGCGTTCAGAGGCAGCTGTGCGTGATGTTCACGCCCTAGATCACTCTAATGATGTGTGCACGCTGTGAGCATGGGACGAGCAGCAGAATGTGTCACATGAGTGGGCTCGTATATGGAGGTGTAATAAACTGTTAGAGGTGTCATCATACCTCAGGATAATACAGGTACCCATTAATATGATCTTTCTGCTCCCAATTAACTCAGGGATCCTCTGACATGAAAATTTTTATCAGCAATGATTATTGGATATTTTTTATTTATCTGATCTTGAAAAAAAAACAGCTAACAGCTAACTAACAGTTAACAGCTAAATAACAGCTAACAGCTAACTAACAGCCAACAGCCAACAGCTAACAGCTAACTAACAGCTAATTAACAGCTAAAGCTACCAGATAACTAACAGCCAACCCCTAACAGCTAACAGCTAGCTAACAGCCAACCAATAATAGCCATTACCTAACAGCTAACTAACAGTAACAGCTAACTAACGCTAATTAACAGCTAACAGCTAACAGATAACTAACAGCCCACCACTAACAGCTAACAGCTAATAGCTAGCTAACAGCCAACCACTAATAGCTTACTACAGCTAACTAACAGCTAACATCTAATAGCTAACAGCAACTAACACCCACAGCCAACACCTAACAGCTACTAAACAGCTGCAAGCTAGCTAACACACCACAGCCAACACCTAACAGCTAACAGCTAACAACTAACTAACACCTAACAGCTAACAGCTAACTAACACCCAACAGCTAACTAACAGCTAACAGCTAACAATACCCAACGGTTACCAGCTAACGCTAATTAACAGCGAACAGCTAAAGACCAACAGAGCTGAGTACATCGTTGTTTTTTTGAATGCTTCCAAAGCACGAGAGATGCCAGAGTCTCCCAACACATCCTGTATGAACCCGAGGTTACCTTTTTCAACTTGATTGAAAATTGAAACCTGCGCTCTGGCAACATCTCCAACGAAGTCCTGCTCGTCCGACCTGATAATATTCATGTGTACAGGACGTCAGGTTTTGTCATGACATCAGGACTAGTTGTGTCACGTTGATGAGGATCTAAACTCGGCTGTTATCATCTCTACGGATCCATCCACGTTTCTGTCCACCGCGCAAGAAATACCAAACGCTATCGTTTTACTTGATAAACGTGTCTTTGATTGACAATGAAATCTCACAATCAAAGTTTTATTATTATTTTAGTGTTGTTATTATTATTATTATTATTATCTTGCACGTCATCACATCAGCCTCAGATTGCTCCAGTTAAAACGTTTAGTTTGTTTTAAATAAAAGTAGTAAATGTTGTGCGTTTTCTTATTTCCCACGTAAAAGTTCTTTCTCCAGAGCTGAGCAGGACACGAGTTACAACAACAATTTAGTTTTAGGTAGTTTGACATTTCACTTCACCTGTGTAGCGGACGACACACACCACACCCTTCCTAGACCCTGACGCGTCCGAGGATAGTCCTCAGAGCGATGAGAGAGACCCGCTAAGAAGGAAGAGGTGTGCACTGGTCAGTTGAGGCTCAATGATCGTTTTATCTCTAATTATCTTGTTTTTATGAGCTTTCAAATATAAAATCAGAACGACCTGCAGCGAGTAGTAACAGTGGGGGGACGTGTCTGCTCCGTCTTTAACCCCAGTTGTAGTAGTAGCACATTTCTGGAGGGAAAAGTAATGTCGGGGGGGGGGGGGGGGAGGAAAATAAATAAACTTCAATTTCTTCTTTGTGTTTATGGAATCTTGTCCAAATATTATAAATACATATTTACTGATTTCTCAGCAAAGCCAGGTTTAAATTTCAGATTCACATCCTCGCCTGCATGAAATCACTTCACTATTTACCTCCAACCAGCGCTCCCATTTACGCATAATGACCTCATATGTTACACACACGGGTCTCATGTCACAGAAGCACATACACATACAGCCAGGGTTATGTTGTCATGGTAACTGCAGCTCCTTCAGATGGTGGAGTCGCCTGGAAATTGAAAGAAGAAGAAGAAGAAGAAGAAGAAGAGAAAAAAG